>NC_045960.1:50144355-50444355 GCF_010909765.2 Amblyraja radiata | reverse complement strand
GTTACTCCAGAGTTTAGCGTAAGTTATGTAAAGTTAGTGAGACGACCAGCTAGCTCCCTGAATTGAGATGCGTTTCTCACCAGATCCCACGTACAGACCGTTATATTTTTCTCTCCAACATCCTTTTAACAGCTAGTTTTCAACATTTTGCAAAGTACGGTATCGCTCTAAATCGGACGCTACGTGAGGAAGGGGTTGCTTTCAACAAGTTCGTATATTTCGCGATTCAAACTGCAGCGGTGAAGTTCAACTACAGCAGCTCGTTCCTTTAAATGTTAAAACAAACTTTCACTTACCACCAAAGTTTCGGAAGAAGCTCTCAACGATGGTTGAAGTTGATTAGATCAGACTGACCGAACAACAAAATATTGGAACAAAATATTGGAATCCTTGAGCTTTGGTCCACTTCTAGGTGAAGGAGGATCTTTACTCCAGCCCGAGCGGTGGGTGCCGGTCGATTTAAAGCCCTTTTAGCTCAAAAAAAAAGTTTTGAGTCATCTGACACTGACGTCACGAGCTCCCTGAAACTTCCAAGTTCCAGCGGCTGCTTGTCACTTGCTCAAGTCCCGGAATTGGCACTGGTAACCTCTGTCTGTGTCAACTACATCCCCAGTCTTTCTATATGGCCGGCGATGCCAGTAAATTCCACAGTGCACATTCCACTGTTGGAAGTCGCTTCCTTAAAACAAAAAGATAGACACAAAATGCTGGACTAACTCAGCGGGACAGGCAACATCTTGGAGAGAAGGAATTAAAACAAAAAGTCAATATTTGAAACGGCTTCTTTTCTAATATAGGATTCATCCCGAGAAAATCGACGTTCGTCATCGCAAAAGACCACTTTGATTACGTGTGGCTATTTTCGAGGTTGAAAATTCTGCAAAATGCCTACTTTAAGAACACTCTGCTGAGTTAGACGAATCATCGAGCATGTTTTGCTTTATTTCAGATTCCCAGGATCCGCGGATATGTGTTAACGTTTTATCAATACAATTGTTTTTTTCACTCACTTGTTCGACTCTTCGTGCAAAACGCCATCGTGTCCTTTACAGTTTTATTCTTTGGAGTGTAAACAAGTTTATTCACAAATGACACCCCGTAGAAAGATTTGGCAATGCAAATTGGATAGTTAATTATGTATTATGACAAACAAATTATACTTTAATATTGAAAAATTAAGGTTGTAGTTCAATATATAAACTAAACCCTTTATGATGTAATAATTTGATTAATAACATGCTAACAGAAATGTAAAGGTGATGGATATTAAACGGGTTGTTGATGTTATGCATGCCAGAACCATTATGTTAGGACTCGCAGTAAAGAGAACCGGGCCCACAAGAAGCTGTTCAAAATACATTGGAAAGACATTTGCTTTCACCGTCATGAATGTGACTCTGACATCGAAATACTTTGTCGATGTAGCTGTGTTTTCCATTAAAGTCCAGATTTGTCAAAAGTTTTACAAAACATAATCTTCAGTTCACTCTGTAAATTTGTGTTAATTTCAAGAATCCTATGTTCTAGTTGTTAAATCATCACCACTTTAACGGGGATTATAAATACCAGCTAAAGCCTTTTGCCTATGAAAGTTCAGCTAAATGGGCGGCATTTTATATTGATTCTCCGCTGCAACAATACTGAGGTGTAAAGGTAAAACAGGCAAGAGATATCATTTCAGCAATTTTTCAAAATTCAGACACCTGCTGAAAAGAACTCTACTTAAAGCACGTGACGCACACGACGACACTCATAAGTGCTCTGGAGTAAAGAGAGAAAAGTTCGAACAGGATTACTGAATGTCAATGGGAAAGTATTGGTTGAGTCAACAACGTGTCGCAAAAGAACGCGTTTGCAGGTCGTTATTAGCAATCCAGAACTATACCCGCTGGCCGGCCCAACAGACACATGGAAGAGAATAAATATTTATTAATACTTGATGAAGAGAAGTAAGCAGTAAAACAATTCCAATCCTTTAACCTGCATTTAATGATATTTTCCTTCCTTCACTAGGAATATGTCTGAAGAAGGGTTTCGGCCCGAAACGTTGCCTATTTCCTTCGCTCCATAGATGCTGCTGCACCCGCTGAGTTTCTCCAGCAGTTTTGTCTACCTAGGAATATGCCAACCCGTTTAATGACCCTGTGGCAACATTTGGATGCTGCAAATGCTATTAATGTTCAACAAGACAGGCAGCTTCTGTGGCGAGAGAACCAGGGCAACCATCTTACTATCGACCGGAAAGGTTAACTCGGTTCTTCTCCTCACAGACGCTCCTTTAATGATCATTTATTGATTCGGAAAGGGCCACTGGATCAATCATCCTATATGAAATTAGACAACATCATACATTGAGGGGAAATTATCTGGTAACTTGTCAAAAGCTTGGCTGTAACGGTGGTGTTCTATGTTATTGTACTATTCTGGACACGTCTAATCACTGGGGAAACAATACCTCCTTCCTGGAAATCAAGCCTGAAAATATTATAGACCTCAGTAGTAACCTTTAGTTTTCGTTCTTATTTGCAGATTGCTTAAATAATCATTAAACAGATCATGCAATCGGGATCCAGTAAATTGATGAGCAATAGACATTTTGAAATGTGGTGTTATTGCGCCCTCTCCTTTAAAACTTGTTAAATTATATATTACGCCTTTTACCAGCTCACTGGCACTAAGACTGTTTGATCTAAAAAATCTGAAAAAAATCACTAATACAACCTTTCTCCGCTGCACGCGCGCGGCTTTCAACATTTAAATTGTTCGTGGAAGAACATAAACATTGGAAGTGATTTCCATGTGATATTATTTTCGCAGGCATTGAATCTATGTTAGTGAAGTCAGTAGGTCTACTTTGAATGATTCGGATTGAAAGGGAGAAGCATTGTTTCTGCGGAGTTGTCTAACATCGCGTCTTGTGTACCTACATAATAGGCATGACGTGTGACAAACACTCCCTATAATCATGGTCATACACTTACAGTGCCGCTATAGATATATATCTGAAATATGGTTGTGCATCTGTAATTGTTCTTGGGAAGGAGCTGGTGATGAGCCAGCAACTGTGGTGCTTGCAATGGAGATTTTGCCTCAGATATGTTGGGTATGAAGTTCCAAGATTTAGACCCAGCTATAATGAGATAAAGGTTTCATATTTATATCTCTGAACTTGAAAGTGGAACATGCAGGTTCAAATGTTTCCAATTGCCATGCATCCATCCATGTTCAAGGCATTAGAGATGTTGAGTTTTGGAATTGCTATTACATTGTTGCAGTGGATGCTATCACTGCAGCCACAATACACTGGTGGTGGAGAGAAGGAATATTTAAGATAACAAACGGATACCAATAAAGTAAATATTTTAGAATCATGGAAACATAGGTGCAGGAGTAGGCCATTCGGCCCTTCGAGCCAGCACCACCATTCAATATGATCATGGTTGATCATCTAAAATCAGTACCCCGTTCCTGCTTTTTCCCCATATCCCTTGATTCCTTTAGCCCTGAGCTAAATCTAAAGCCCCTGTCTCACGGTGCGAGCCCACCCATGAGTGATCCCGAGTGAAAGAAAAAATCAAACTTGTGGTTGTCTACGAGATTCGAAGTTTATGTTCACGAGTTTAAACGAGTTCCCACGTGTATGTCTAAGTTTGCCGTTTACTTCTCATTTCTGCGATGTTCCAAGTTCCTCTCCTGAGTTACACTTGAGCCAACAACGACTACCGACGTGTGGAAAAATCATCACATGGATAAAAATGTCATGCAGTTTTTTTAAATTATAAAAAGCCTCCCATGACCATGGACAGAACTGCCCCGATGATCAGCTTCTCCGTGTCTCTTATGTAGCTGCATGCTTCTCTTGTCATGTAATTAACCGTTTTTATCAAATCGTTGTCTATCATTGCTACAATGCAATAAATGGTATTTAAAGTACTTGACTGTCAAAAAAAGCGCAAAACGTAAAGGTGTTTAAGAAACGGACTGCAGGGAGAACTTCAAAGCTTTTGTAAATCGATTAAATTCAGGAAGTTGAACTCAAGATTTAAATCCCCTGAAAGTTAGGTTTCTTAACACAGGATAGATGTTCTGCCAGAACGGAGTTGCTGAATAAAATCGTCTCCCGTTTTCCTCCGTTTCTTGCATGACCTCGGCTTGCCAGCTTTATTTGCCATTCCGTGATCTGTGTAATGTATATAAGTGTAAAATAATAAACTGACCAAGAAGGTCCAGTGTTCTCCCTTGTTAGTTTAGTTTAGAGATACAGAGAGGAAACAGGCCCTTTGGACCACCGGGACCGCGCCGACCAGCGATCCCCGCACATTAACACCATCCTACACCCACTATGGACATTTTCACATTCACCAAGCCAATTAACCTACAAACCTGTACGTCTTTGGAGTGTGGGGGGATCTCGGAGAAAACCCACGTAGGTCACGGGGAGAACTTACAAACTCATTACAGACAGCACCCGTAGTCGGGATCGAACCCGGGTCCCCGACGCTGCATTCGCTGTCAGGCAGCTGCACCACCGTGAATGAAGGCCTGTTTTAAGTATCAAATAGATTAGATTAGATTAGATTATTCCTTTAATAATCCTTTTCAGGAAATTACAGTGCCACGACAGCTTCAAGACAAACATAACACCACGCTTTCATACATAACAAGTTAAAATACGTTAAAATACAAGTTAAAATACAATTAATTTTAAAAAAGTGCAGTTATTTATGCTCATTATAAAGTCTTATAGCAGCTGGTAAACAGGACTTCCTGTATCTCTCCGTTTTGCACATTGGTGCAATCAGCCTCTGACTGAAGATGCTGCTCTTGATCACCTTCAGGGCATGGAGTGGGTGAGTGGGGTTTGTCATTATGGAACCTAGTTTATTTAGAGTTCTGGCCTCTGCCACCTGCTGGACCGTTCGTTGCTCAGCCCCGACCACTGAGCCGGCCTTCCTGATTAGTTTGTCCAATCTGTTTTTATCCGCTATACGGGCGCCATCTCCCCAACAGGCCACAGCAAAGAACAGAGCACTGGCCACCACTGAATGGTAGACACTGCACAGTAGGGGTTGGCAGATATTAAAAGACCTCAGCCTCCTTAAAAAATACAGTCGGCTTTGTCCCCTCCTGTACACCGCCTCCATATGACACTTCCAGTTCAGCTCACTGTCAAGCTGCACCCCAAGGTACCTGTGATTAGCAACCACCTCCACCTCAGTGCCCTTAATGGTGATCGGCGTTGCTTGAGTCCTCCTCCTCCCCCTCCTAAAGTCCACCACTATCTCCTTTGTTTTTTTGGTGTTGAGATGGAGATTATTGTGTGCGCTCCACTCCACAAAGTTACTTATAATGTCTCTGTATTCCTCCTCATTGCCCCCTTTAATGAGGCCGACAACAGCTGTATCATCCGAAAACTTCTGCAAAAAGCAGCTGTTGGTGTTCCATTGGAGATCCGCTGTGTAGATGGTAAACAGGAACGGAGCCAGCACAGTTCCTTGTGGAGCCCCTGTGCTGCTCAAGATGGTGCCCGAGACACTGTTCTGTAGGCGCACGTACTGTGGTCTGAGGGAAAGGTAATCCAAACACCACAGTACCAGTGATGGATCCACTTTCATCTTCTCCATCTTCTCCCCTAGCAGTCGGGGCTGAATAGTGTTGAAGGCGCTTGAAAAGTCAAAAAAAGTAATCCTTACAGATGCATCAGTAGTGTCCAAATGTGTGTACACCCTCTGCAGCATGTAAATGAGGGCATCATCGACACTGATGTTAGGCTGATATGCAAACTGTAAAGGATCCATGTGATTTGACACACTAGTCCTGATGTAGGAAAGGACAAGTCTCTCAAATGTCTTCATTATGTGAGAAGTGAGCGCTACTGGTCTGTAGTCATTGTAGAGAGTGGGATGGGTCTTCTTTGGAACAGGTACCAGGCAAGATGTTTTCCACAGCCTTGGAACCCTCTGTAGACGTAAGCTCAGGTTGAACAGGTGTGTTAGAATACCACACAGCTCTGAAGAGCAAGTCTTCAGTAGCCTTGGGCTGGTGTCATCAGGCCCCACTGCCTTCCCTGGCTTCAGTCTGTCCAGCATCACCTTGACCTGAGCAGTATAAAGAGTCATGGGTGGGGCTGCCGGTGGAGTGGGAGGTGGAAAGAGGGGACTCAAATAGAGGAGCAAGAAGGTGATCAAGGCGGAGAAAGTGTAGATTCCAATGCCCAGGTAGTCCAACTCGCAGGAGTGCAGGTCCACCTTGACGATGCCGTGGCCACGGTGGGTCATGGGGGAGGTGCAGGTGACATCGGTGACCAGGCGAGGGATGTAGACCGTGGTCTGATTGATCCACCACACGAACCACCTGGCGTCGCAGGTGCAGAGAAAGTGGTTTCCACTTAGCCGTAGCTCCCGAAGGTGTTTGATGGCGCTGTCCGGGAAACTGGAGGCCTGGATGGTCTTCAGGTTGTTGTAGCTGAGATCCAGGTACTGCAGGGAGGTCACGTCCCGCAGGAAGCCCCTGGTCAGCTTGGAGATTTTGCTGCGGGTGAGGTTGAAGACGCATAGGGTCTGAGTGCAGTTGGACAGCATGCGAGGCACCATAGTCAACAGGAGGTCCAGCAGCTCCAAGCAGCCTAGCAGGTAAAGCCTGACCCAGTTGAAGCTCCACAGCTGGTTACCGCTCAGCACAAGCTCCTTGAGTAGCGGGGGCAGGTGGTCAAACACGTCATGCGGCATGAACGCGAGTTTCTTCCCCTAATAATCTGCTGCTATCTGTGTTCGAGAGCGAAAACTTGCAATGGGCAGGCACGATTCCTCGCCAGCGAAGATAGACGCAGAATGCTGGAGTAACTCAGCGGGACAGGCAGCATCTCTGGAGAGAAGGAATGGGTGACATTTCGGGTCGTGACACATTACTTCTCTCCAGAGATACGGCAACAGCACAGCACAAAACTAGTCTGAAGAAGGGTCTCGGCCCGAAACGTCACCATTTCCTTTTCTCCAGAGATGCTGTCTGCCCTGCTGAGTTACTCCAGCATTTTGTGTCTATATCCCATGGCTTATAATGTCACCTCACATTGTAAAATCTTTATCTGAAGAAATGTCTCCTCGCTGGCTCAAACATAATCTATGTAGAACTCACGTTTCTCTCTGCTTCATATACGTGGGAATTTCCTCAATATGGTCACTTTTCAAGCGTCCCGCCCGGTGTTAACCCTTCCCTTCAAAGCTTGAGCCCCCATCTTCGCTCTGTACCTTCAACTTCATCGGCGGCTCTCTCCCATTGAAAGTATCCAAGTTAATTTCAGACCCCTATCCATCCATCCATTCATTCATTCCCCATTAAGATCTGACTAATCTCCAACATTTCACTTCTGGCACTCAGGCCAAACCCACGAGTTACTCATGAGCCACTACGGTAAACTCACGGGCTACTACGGTATTACAACGAGTTTAAAAGTTTCAAATTTTTCCTTCAAGAGTAAATTTGACTCGTGGAAATCTTTCAACATGATGAAAATTTTTCACGAGTTAACAAGTTTCCTGAGTACCTGCCGTTAGCGTTACGAGTCGTTAAGTTAAGTCCACGAGTTCCGATGTTCCCGCTACATTAAGATGTTCACTTCCTACAGCTGACCTTGAAGGTGCTGGAGCCATTAATCTCATGCAATCTTCTACTGACCTTTGTTGCTCACATTCGACGTCTTCAGCCCACTGAGTATTCGTGTCCTCTGGGCAGGTTCCTGGTTCCACGGCCCGCCTATCTGAAAGGCTTTAATGCTTTAGATTTTCAAGCACCGATTCCATTTTCATTCTTGTTACCAACAGCAATCACCTGGCACGAACATTATATGCCATTTGAATGTTTTTCCCATTTTGATGTTTGATGGCAAAGATTGCCTCATTGTCTGAGGAGTAGAAAATGGAACAAAAATACGTTCACAATTTTGGATGGCACTTCAGAAACTGCTTTTCATTTTCAGTCAGAATGTTTTGAATAATTCAATCATCAGCAAATATGCATACCTCCAAACTTATCACCCAGTTGAAGGTAGTTGGATTTAGCTGAGGCCAGTACACACACCTGAAGAAATCATGGAGTGTTGGAGTAATGTAATTGTAATTGTAATTGATTTTATTAGATAAGTATGAAAACAAAACAAGTATGTAAATCAAACAAGGAATTTGATTTGCCAGAGTCATACCAAAAAGCAACAAAACACGCAACTACGTAAACATTTAACATAATCATCCATCACAGCGGCTCCTCCACGCTCCTCACTGGGATGGAAGGCTTATCTTTTCTTCCTCCATTTTCTCCCGCGATCGGGAGCTCCCAAGGTAGATCCCCAGCAAGAGGCCGCCAGCTCCATGATATTAGGCTGCAGTGCAGACGGAGATACGATAAGGAAAAAGTTGCATCTCCATCGAGGAAAGAGATTAAAAAAGTTTCCTCCACCCTCCCACATAATACAAAACTAAACATACACTAAAATAACATTTAACTACAGACAAAGAG
This sequence comes from Amblyraja radiata, assembly GCF_010909765.2. NCBI lineage: Eukaryota > Metazoa > Chordata > Chondrichthyes > Rajiformes > Rajidae > Amblyraja > Amblyraja radiata. The sequence continues at coordinate 50,435,844 of NC_045960.1, read as the reverse complement.
CAGATAAAAACAACAAAGAGGGAAATGGACAAGACAGACTGTTGGCGAGGCAGCCATTGTACAGCGCCACCTGGTCAATGAGATGCAACATCTAGGGAGGGAAAATGCTAGATTTCACCATCTGTAGGCCCTTGTGGCCTGAGGAATGCCTGAAATAATGACCCGAGGATGAATAAGCACAGCCATTTTCTTTTGTGTTCTGAATGATTCCAGTCAGTTAAGAGAAGTTTCAGTAACTTTGACTTCAATGTTATCAAGGCCTTTCATACCAAACTCTGGAACGTATTGAGCCATGGAGCTCAAGTAACGTAAAAACTGATCATTTCTTAGTAGTTTATTGTTGAGCAATTTCTTTTTTTTCCAACGTGGGTGCATTTGGCATGATGAGAAGCATTTACTTTGGCATGGCTCATGTGTAGAATGCATTCCTGGGCACTTTCAGTTTTTCCGAGGCAGTCCCTCGGGATGGAGAATGATTTGCTTCCAATTGAGTCCATAACATATGGACTTAGGAACATGTGTGTACTAAGGTGGTAGTAGGGGCAGACTCTGTCATAGTTGGTGCAAGAGGTACTTGATGTGACGAGTGGGTGGATAATTTTGCTCCAGCTGTATCTTTCCACCATTTTTGATGAATATACTTCAATAAAGATACCCAAATGTCCTTGGTGCAATTTTGATATTTCTTCTCCATTTCCATCACAGGTCAACGAATCTCATGATCCAAGGAATTTGTCACAATTTTTCAAGAAGGCTTTGAAAACATTTAATGCATTTCCTTTGTGCTCCTGACAAATTACAGAGGTCAGATGGAAGTTCTGGTAACAGGGGGCTTGTGTCAGGAATGTGGACAATGTAGCTAATCCCTTTGAAATAGACTAAGCTCAACAATAGTATACATTGGCAAGGGAGAGAATGCTGATTTTGGTTTGCTTATCCTGCCAGAAAATTTGGAGGAATTTGTACTGAATTTGCTGTAAGTGTAAGTGTCCCAAATCTCTTGTGGACAGAAATCTTAGGATCACTGCTGGTTGATAGGCATTAGCATCTTGCTGAGTTTAAATTCTTCAAACACCTTTTCTCTCTGAACAGAATTTAAGATAAGGCAGTACAGGGCAGCATGGTGGTTAAAAAAAAAAGGCTCTACGATGCATTTTATGAAACAACTCTAAGAAATTTACACAACTTTACCGTAAAATGTCGAAATTACTTTCACCCTTGCCTCAGATGGCCAAACATGTGTTGCATCATCATTGACGTATCTCTTCACTGACAGGCCACTCCCGAGATGTGGAAAATAGTTCAAGATTTTTACAGCTGTGCCGGCTGGCAGAGAATCTTTGATTTGCAGATGTGTTGATTCTCTGCAACGCTTCACTAAGAGATTCAACAATGACTTGGAGCTCAGTCTCTGAATGTACACATATGCATGCATTGCCAGCAGACTGCATTTGTTAAAGTTGTAGGGTCCTCGACTGTGGAGTAAAAGTGTTAAATATAGAGCTGCAGGATTAATTCTATTCCTGTTGACAGCCCTTTAGAGTTGAGTTGCAATTTTATCGTGGCAAGAGTTGGACAAACGTGTTGGTATGATGATGCATTCTTGCTTGACCCTGGTATAGATTTGGATCAGATCTGTAGTGGACTGACTGGTTTGATTCAGAGAGACTCAAGTAATTTTCTGATGGATCTATTCCCTATTAGGGTAATAGAAGAGAGGTGATTATAGAAACAAATGAGAAATTGGATGCACAGAGTCTCTTGCCCAGGGTAGGGGAATCGAGGACCAGAGGACATAGGTTCAAGGTGAAGGGAAAAAGATTTAATAGGAATCCTAGGTGTAACGTTTTCACAGAAAGGATGGTGGGTGTATGGAACAAGCTGCCAGAAGAGGTAGTTGAGGCTGGGACTATCCAATCATTTAAGAAACAGTTAGACAGGTACATGGATAGGACAGGTTTGGAGGGATATGGACCAAGCGCAGGCAAGTGGGACTAGTGTAGCTGGGACATTTGTTTTGGCCGGTTTGAACAAGTTGGGCCAAAGGGCCTTTTCCCACACTATGACTAAAGCTTTTCCAACTGGGGTGGCACAGTGGTGTAGCAGTATAGCGCCAGAGACCTGAGTTTGATCTTGACTATGGGTGCTGTCTGTACGAAGTTTGTACATTCTCCCTGTGACTATGTGGGTTTTCTCCAGGTCTTCCCTGTTTTTTTGTTTAGATTTCCAGCCTCTACAGATTTTTTGATTTTCAACAACTAAGAGTTTGATGAGAAAATAATAATGTGTCTTTTTTGGCAATCACTATTCATATGTTAATGGATGGTAATTTGTGCTAAGAAAGGAATATAGCTAGAAGTGCAATTCACCACAAGTTGCTGGACTCTTCTATTAACCACAGAAGAACAGAAGCACAGCATCAACCTCCTCTTACATTCAAGAAAAATAAATTTAGCACAGCGAATTGGGGCTGGTTCTTAATCATGTAAGGAAAGGATTTAAGTTCCTACCATGTCTTTCAATCTTTTTGGCTAAAAAAAGGAAAATTGAAACTGTGGGGATTACAAAGCCTGAGGCCAAGAGCTGGAAAGTGGGATTAAGCTGGAAAGTTACTTTTCTGCCAGCGCGACATGGTGGTATATTTTGCCTTCTTTACTGCCATTTTCTTATTATTCTGTGCTGAATTTTCCATTGGATACTAAAGTATTTCCAGGGATCTTCTTTCAATTTTGCATTTTTTAATATTATTCTTACATTTCCGTTATGTTCCATACTTTTATATTGCTTTTGATCCAAACTCTTTTCCCTCTTGCACTTAGTCAGGCTATGTATTTTCCAGTAATTACTCATTCTTTTTTTTCTCTTCCGTTTCAGTAACTAATGAGAGAGTCCCAAGACAAACTCTAATCCATCCATTCTCTATTGAACAGTTCTTGCATTTGTCTGCTGTGCTTCGTAAAGAAATGCTGCATCTATATACTACGCATCTAAACAATTTAAAATGTAATTAGTTTGTTACCAAAAAAAACTGTGTGATTCAAATTACATTCTGCAAAGGAAAATGCAGCTTTGAACATAACTTACACCACTGGGAGGCACCATTGCTTCTCGTTCAGAATAACATTCTGTCTGGAGTTGCACATTAATGTTCAGGCTGCTTATTTCTTTATATCTTTCATAAATGTTTTGTTTGAAACAAGCTATTGCATATTTCTACTTGCCGTACAAGTAATATTTATTTTGTAGTCTCATTAAGTCTTTGTGCAAGTTGAACATGAATTCCATCTTTATGCGTTCCATGCCTACTGGTACAATGTCAATTTAATTTAGTTGCCGTCCTTTGCTTTGCATGCACTCATCGTCTGTTTACTCAGAGTGATTCATATCCCTTTATCTAACGTGCCACAAAGGGATATGCTAGAATTTAGGACTGGAACCAGTTACACAGTCAGCCTTTGGTGCTGTTTTTACTGACAGATCTAATGTTCTTGCCAATGCAACTTCTTCTCCTGCATGGATGCAGACTGGCAATTAATCTGGCAGAAATGGGGCATGCACTGCTGCTTTCATAACTGCAATGAAGAAAATGGCTAATTATATGTTAAATCACTCATTACATTAGTAATTTCTATCAGCCTTAATGGCCTGTCCTTCCCCTAAAGGAGCTGCAATTCTCCTATATTCCTGAACTATGTGGGGTAAATATACAGAAATCTAATTAATGTTTCAGTCTTAACTACTTTTACTTAAATGAATTTTCCCTTTGAGCAGGATGCAGGATTAACACCTGAGGCCCTGTTCCACACAACTTCCAGTGGGAGTACATGGAAATCCATTTTTATTATTGATTAACAACTAGCCCTGAATGGAGTACACCAGTTTATTCCTTGAAAAACAAATCAACATGTCCCTTTCCAAATTCTTAGATTTTGAGCAAAGCACAAAGTGTTTAAGGAACTCAACGGGTCAGTCAGCATCTCAGGGAATGGGTAGGAAATGTTTCAGATTGGAAATCTTTCAGGTTTTAGTTTGCTGCATCTGCTTTGCAGGCTTTAAAGTGAGCTTTTAGTGGCATTTCTCATTTTTGGCAATATTTTTACATCAAACTATTAAATAGAGTATTCATAATGGGATTTTTACTTTTTTTTCTCTCTCAAACTACTACACTGCTGATTATTTTCCTATATGTTTCATTCTTGTTTTTTCCTCTTCTTTAAAATATTTTTGTCATGAAATTGTATTTGATATTGTACATCCAATTGTCATCTTACATTATTCTACTAATTTGTCACAATTCTGGTTATCTCATTATTTGCCCAACTAAACAAAATAAAAGCCATCACATATATTTCCAGAAAATGTTTTGAAATGTTAAAAGACTTTGTGACATAAATATTAGTCTTTGTCCTATGTTGTCTTCTTCTGCAAAAATGCTATTCAAATGTTAACATTTATTGTATTGTATTGTATTCAAATTTATTGTCATTGTCTCAGTTAGAGACAATGAAATGAATTTCCCTTACAGGCAGTATCATAAAAATAAAAATAAATAAATAATAATAAATAATACAACATATTAAAAATAAAATTAAATTTAAAAAAAAGCACAAACACTGAAATTCCACGACACAACATAACACAGTGGCACCAAGGTGAGGAAGGCACCATAGTCCAGCCAGCCTCCCCTCCGTTCTTCCCAGATGTTCACTCGTGGTCGAGGCCTTCCTAGCACCCGCAGTCGCCGCCCCGGGTGGCCCGATGTTCAGGCCCTCACGCCGGGCTGGTGGAACGCCGACGCCGAACCCCGACGGTGATACCTTTCATTCTCATTTGAAAGATTATTTACAATGAACTTAGAGCAGGTTAATTATTAAGATAATAAATAATAATTTGAAGCCTAAAAATGTGCATAGGTTGAATCTTTCATGAAGAAGAATGTTAGAGTAATACTAGACTAAGTGGGACCCATTGGGTCCCTGTCACAAGGGAAGCCTGGTCTCCCAACGCAACCCGTTCCCCAAGGCAATATTCCACCACACACCCGTTCCCCCAACGCAACCCGTTCCCCCAACGCAATATTCCACCACTCACGCCTATCCCTCTTCTATCGAATCCACCCCTCCCTCTCGCCCTCTCTCTCTACACACCCCTCTATCCTACCTTGCCCATCACCCCGGACCCCTTCCATCCCCCTCCCTACCATCCTGCACTTCACCACCCCTCTACCCCACTCCCTCCCTCATCCCTCTCCCCCCCCCCCCCCCCACCACCATGCTGTGGGTCAGGCTGCGGCACTCCGTCTCTCCGTGTAACACTGTGGTGTGTTAGGGCCACTCCCGTTGTCCACGCCCAAGAGCAAGAGTCGCTGGACGCAGGACCCACGGTGTCCTTCGCCAGCAGGTAGCTACCCAGGTCGTAGAGCAGCGCCAGGGCCTGGAACTCGGCCTGGTTCTCGTACTTGGCCCGGCCCTGGCAGTAGGCGGCCAAAGCACTCGCGGACGTGGGCCTTGACGGAGCCGGGCTCGCTGTGCCGGGGGGGGGGGGGGTGTGGGGGGCGGGCGGCGAGGCAGAGCTGCCCGCAGAGCAGGATGTGGAGGCTGGGCGGCCCCACAAGGCGCTGGTACATCTTGACCCAGGCCCCGGGCTTGGGCCCGACTCCAACCCTCAGCTCCGCTGCCACCTGGGCTCCAGTCCAGGCCCCGACTTCATCTCCAGGCTTGTACCTGACCCCGCACCCAGGCTCGTCCTTGGTTCCAGTCCAGGCCCAGACCACGGGCTCGGCCCACAGCACCACCCTCCCCACCAGGTACAGTGCGGCTGCAGCTCTTCGGGTGGCGGTGCCACTCCTTCATCATGGGGGTGGGGCTGCTGCTTGGGGCAGGGGTGCTGCTTGTGGTGGGCTGCTAGGGGTGGGGCGGGGCAGGGCTGGGCTGCTTGGGACTGGACTGCTTGGGGATGTCCCGGGCTGCGTTGCTTTGGGTCCCTTCGAAAGTCCAGTTGGAAATCTCCACCGTAATGGCACAGGAAGGGGTGGACCGTCCCGAGGAGTGACAGGGAAAGAGACTAATCTGTGTGTGCGCAGATATCGATCTGCGCACGCGCGGTTTTTAAGATTTTTAAACCTCGCTAACATTTACGACATTCAACTGATCGGGACGAAACTTGGCGCAATCGCAGCACAGGAGAACGGTGAGTGAACTGGTGAAAAATCCTAGCGCTATCGCAAACCGTTTATGCACAAATAGATAGACTGCCTAACCAGAAGATAACAAGATCAGAGTTTTAGTTATGTATAGATAGATAGATGAGCTGTTCTCTAATATTGCCACCTGTATATTAGATTAAGATTATGAGGCACTTTATTAAAAATATCTGATTTATTTATTCATTGCTCACATTTATAACACTGAAGCATTGTTTCAAATGATCTTATATTGTAATATCAATAGAAAATTAAATATTTCCAGATTCTTAAGATATTATGACATATATTGGTCTACAACTGAAGTGATTTCAGAAATATTGGATCCAACATGATGTCACTTCAAGTTTTCTGGCCATATTGATCTCTCTCTTCTTCCACCTGCACTCACTATTGAATCCCAGGGCACTTTAATAATTCCTGAACTGAAGGATCGGAGAGACATTGTAACTGCCCCTTAGACGGCACCTAGCACAGATAGGCTAAGAAGCATTGGGACATTCAATTCAATGGGTATATTGACCCCCATTCAAACGATAGGTTGAACTAAGCATTTTGTTTTTTTCTCTACATTGTAGAAGCATAGAAATATAGAAAATAGGTCCAGGAGTAGACCATTCGGCTCTTTGAGCCAGCACCGCCATTCAATATTATCATGGCTGATCATCCAAAATCAGTACCCCATTCCTGCTTTCTCCCCATATCCCTAGTTTAATGTGCTCAAATGTATGTCCTTTTAAATTTGTTTTCAATAATGTTTTCATTTTTATATTATCTAAATCAATTTAAGCTGAGATTTCTTAAAAAGCAGACCCTTGATAGCTTAGCCCTCAGTATCGTGGTGAGAGCCAGGAAAGCATTGTCTACTGCCTTGCGATTTGTGGCGCAGTCCACTCATGGTAGGGTCACAGAACCACTCTCAAAGTCATTGGGAGCTAAACGGGTTAATAAGATGAACCTGTTTCAGACAACAAATGAGATCAATGGCAATTTGATCAATTGGAACTGATATTCAGATCATTCAGATGATACATTAAAAAGTAAGACAGAAACTGTAATGAGTTAGCATTAATATCTATCAGCATAATGATAAAAATGACACTGTCAGCTTGGTCAAAACACAGTTTAAAAAATTTTCTCACACCATTTTTGCCACAAGTGAACTGAATGACTTCAGGAGAAACATACAGAGCAAAAAAATTGTTAGTGTGGATGCGGTACCATTATGAATCATACGATTCATCAGTTGAAAAATGAATTAGTGTCAGAAAGTTGTACATTTTGGTCAGTCCTGATGACATATGGAATTCTGGCCCTTTTTATCATGGCTGAAGAAACTGCTTAATAATACATTGTAAATTGTTCGTCAGGTTTACAAGCCTAATACAATAATATAATCATTGTTACATTTCTAGATTCTTGTTCATGAATTGGTTTGTTGTATTATTTCAGCGACCTATGTTCTGGAATAAAGGCAGATTAATTTATTGAAAATCATACCCATTTTATTATCCTGTATTTTCTTTAATTTCCTCACTACCTTTCTCAATCCCATAATTAATGGTTTTCTGAGACTTGGGATCCTGGCTATTGCTTGGTTCTGTACTAAAAGGCTTCACTTTAGAACCTGATAGAGGTAAATCTTCAGTCAGCTTTGATTTATCAAAAGACTCAATAAATTGGTGATGGCCATGTTTTTTATATCTCTTCTGCGTTGAAATAGTTATTTGCTTGAAAACAAGGTAAACTATTTCAGCTATATTTAGAAGAAGTGACACACAAGCGACAGCCAGCATGAAAATGATGAAGATGGTTTTCTCTGTTGGACGTGAAATAAAACAATCTACGGAATGTGGACAGGGATATCTACTGCACACATACATGGGATCCAAAGAAAAGCCATAGAGATACCACTGACCCACAATGAAACCAATTTCAAGCAGAATTTTACACAAAACATGTAATATGTAAGTAAATAATAGGATTCCTTGTATTTTTACTTTTCCATCCCTTACAATGTACTTTGATGTCTTCTTAACTTTTCTGAAGATTTGTTCATCAATTAATTTGTGTTGTTTTCTCTCCAAGTGGACAACATGTAAAGCATGTCCAAGGTACAGCAAGGTAGGTGCTGAAACAAAAATGATCTGAAGAACCCAAAAGCGAATGTGGGAAATTGGAAAAGCTTTGTCATAGCATACGTTTTCACAACCAGGTTGCCGTGTGTTGCAAAGGAAGCCAGACTGTTCATCACCCCAAACCTTCTCTGCAGCAGATCCAAGCAATAAGATCCTGAAGATAAATAATACGGTGAGCCAAATTTTCCCAATCACTGTAGATTGTGCCTGAACTTTGTCCAGCAGTCTTCCAAGTAGAGTCCAATCCCCCATTCTTCAAAGTATACCTGCCAAATTAAACACATACACAACTAAATGTACACAAAATCACCTGCATTACAAACTGGATGTTATTCTTGTACTTTTCCATATGGGATGGATATTTGCAAGAGCTGTCGGCCTCACCTGTCACAACATCAACAAGGAGGCCATGGAAGCTCTGGAAAAATGCCCTAAATGGTGAATGAAGATAGACCATGTGGAAATTCAGCCCCTGGAATATATTCAACTTGTCTGAACTCTTTTTATTTTACTTTTTAGGTGCAGCATTTCATGTACGTCAAAAATAATTTTATTGAATTAAATTAAAGGTAACAAATTCAAGGTTAAGGATGCTGCGGTTTCCTTTTTCTATTCTTCAAATGCTGGAATACTCTGTACAACCCTGTAGGAGATTCTTCATTTTTGTAAAACAACAGCAAATTAGGAAGGCAACTCAAAGGCAATTAGGGCAATTAGGTAGGGGTGAGTAATAAAGATAGGTCTTCATAGCAATTGCCACATTCCATAAAATAATAAAATTACTGGTAACTGAGGTACTGTACCTTGTTTATGAATGATTATGACTATTCCACTATACAAGGTATTCGCCTCAAGGTATGCAGCCTGCAGATGGGGACATTACAATAGGGCAGTTACCTAGTTTATGCAAGTCCTCCCTAAGTGTTTGCACACATTCATACATAAGAACAGACCTGAATCGTCTTGGTCCATTGATTACTGCAATCGGTTAATAACAAAATGTATCCTTGTGACATTTTGTCATTAATGTGGGAAGAAGTTTCCTCTGTTATAGATTATGTTTATTTTTATGGCACAAAATACAATTGATCCATCTATAATTTCACCGAACATTATAAACCAAAGCATTGATCTCAGATTTGGCTTAAAGGTTCTAGAAAGGGATTACAACCTGTTACTTGCCCAGAGAGAAAATCTATAATTTCATCAAACGTTGCATCGTACCCACAACAGGTCAAAACGGGTTCACAGTTTAAGGATAAGGGGGAAGTCTTTTAGGACCGAGATGAGAAAAACATTTTTCACACAGAGAGTGGTGAATCTCTGGAATTCTCTGCCACAGAATGTAGTTGAGGCCAGTTCATTGGCTATATTTAAGAGGGAGTTAGATGTGGCCCTTGTGGCTAAGGGGATCAGGGGGTATGGAGAGAAGGCAGGTACGGGATACTGAGTTGGATGATCAGCTATGAACATATTGAATGGCGGTGCAGGCTCGAAGGGCCAAAGGGCCGAATGGCCTAATCCTGCACCTATTTTCCATGTAAAAGATTTTTCATAATTTTATTTTTAAGAATGAACTGCAGATGCTGGAAAAATCAAAGGTAGGTAAAATTGCTGGAGAAACTCAGCGGGTGAGGCAGCATCTATGGAGCGAAGGAATAGGTGACGTTTCAGACTAAAGAAGGGTCTCGACCTGAAACGTCTCCTATTCCTTTGCTCTATAGATGCTACCTCACCAGCTGACTTTCTCCAGCATTTTTATCCACCTTCATAATTTTATTTGATCTGTTTACAAGAAACAAGGGGAAAGGTTTGAATATCGAACAACCAAATGAAAGCCAAAGGGCCTAAGGTGAAATAATGTCAATTTACTAGAGTTGTTTTTTTAAATGTTAAAATTAAATATGGCAGAGCCTGATATCCCTGTAGCTCCTTCAATGAAAATTGATTTTTTCAAGATTAAATAATGATCTAACTGTAAAATGCATTGAAAATGTGTCAAGTGTAGCAGATAGTGAAACAATGGATAATCAAACACAATAATATACTATACAGGTGATAAAGCATGCAACATCCTCCCAGGGTTCAACTAGTCAGATGGTGACAGTGAAGACCATAACACAATAATGTCAAAGTCTAACTGATATTTAATCATTAAGGAAGTAAAAGATTTGTAAAAATGATCTGAAGTAAAGTAGCAGCATCCATAGATCCACCTGACACTGTGAACAGCTGTATTGTTGATTAAAAAAACACCCAGGGAAATGTCAATGGTCTGACTTTGCTCAATAAATTGAAAGCAAATTGTTAGAAAAGTAGAAGAGCTAGCAATCTGGTCATTCTACCACATTCTACCACAAGTATTAAGTAGTGATAGAGTAGTCCTTTGCAGCTAAGCTACTTTTAAATTATGCCGAAAATCAGATACAGTCTAAACCTTCCAAAACTGAATTTAGTAGCTAATACAGCTGCTCCTTTTGAGTTTGGTCCCACCTCATGTGGAATAGACAACTTCTCTCACCATAGACAAAGAATTACAGCATTTAAGTTCGAGAAGAATGACATCATGTCTTACAAATACAATTATGCAAGTGCCAACTTCACAGTAGTGAGAACTACCCAAACCTGCATTCTTGTCTCTATGTTATGAAATGGAGAAAGAGGCACTAAATAAACCAGAGAAAAGATTTAAACAATATTCAGAAATGAGAGTGAAGGGTAGCAGAGATGAAGCAATTAAACTCGCTGGAGTTTACAAGAATGAGGGGGTCCTCATTGAAACATACAGAATAGTGAAAGGCTTGGATAGAGTGGATGTGGAGAGGATGTTTCCACTCGTGGGAGACTATGCACTAGAGGTCATGGTCTCAGAATTAAAGGACGTTCTTTTAGGAAGGAGATGAGGAGAAATTTCTTTAGTCAGAGGATGGTGAACTGTGGAATTCTTTGCCACTGAAGGCTGTGGAGGCCAAGTCGGTGGATATTTTTAAGGTATAGCTAGATAGATTCTTGATTAGCACAGGTGTCAGTTATAGGGAGAGGGCAGGAGAATGGGATTAGGCGGGAGAGATAGATCAGCCATGATTGAATGGCGGAATAGACTTGTTTGGCCAAATGGCCTAATTCTATTCCTATTCTTTATGACCATATAGCCTTATAATTACAAAATGCAGGATGCACAGAAAAAAACAACTGGAATTCAGAGAGCTCAGAGAGTTGCAGGGCCTACCTATATTACAGAGATATTATTGGGGGGTGGAGGACTGGAGTCTTGGTGAAGCAGGGAAGGGAAAGGGATACCAGAGAGAGAGAGAGAGAGAGAGAGAGAGAGAGAGAGAGAGAGAGAGAGAGAGACTAAATAGGGAGTTACAGGGAAGACAAGGGATGGTATAGAATATAAAGTGGAGGAGGGGTAAATGAGATGATATGGAGTAAGAGGGCTTGAGGTGGGTGGTGGGAGGAGATCACCCTATCTCGCGTCCAGACAAGAATTTACAAATTCTCTAGATTTTTAGGTCTATTGGTTTGGTATAGTGAGTCAACTTAAGTTCTGGGCCTGAGACCTAGTCTAGCCCTTGTCCCTGATTCCTATTTTCTGGTCTTTAGTCCCAGGCCCAGTCCAGTCCTTGGATCACTAGCCCCTGAGTTCTTGGACCTGTCCAAGACCAACTTGCTAGTTATGCCAGGAGTTCTCTCAGTCTCCCTCCGCAACGGGAAGAATGTAAATGCAGCCCAATGTCCAACAAATAGCTACCATGCACTCTATATAATTTTAACATTTAATTTTTCTTCAAGTTTCCAATTTCACCCTTCAATAGTTCGAAACACACAGAGGGAAGACACATCAATTATGTCCATGTTTCCCCAAATTGTAGTAGAAATGCCATTACAGTTGCTTCTGCTCCCTCTTGTCTGTCGCCCGACACATACTCTTGAAAGATTACATTCTCTTCTTTTATCAGCCAAACAGTATCAACTTCAAGGTTCCTTTGTTTGTTTTACTTCAATGATTAGTTATTCTGGTAATACAATTGGTGATGTGTTGTGTTAACATTGATACTCTTCAGTTCGCAGTGGTTGTACTCAGTCTTGGAATTCTTGGGTTGAAGAATGGGTTGTAGCTAAGGTGCATTCTGAGAAGGTGGCACAAGACTTACACACGTGATCTCCTTTCAATTGTTGCTACTGCTGTTGTTTCAAAGAGAGACAGCATTCTTACCGTCCAGTAGGCTATTTTGTAAGCCTTATAACAGCAGCTTTATTTAAAGTGTTTTCAAAGTGTGTACTCCAGGCTCATTTGCTGCTAAATTGTGTCTGTCCAGTGCTTCTAGCAATTAGCAGTACAATATGGCACTAGGCTTACATGCTATACGTTTGATATTATTTAATCTAGATCATTCATTGACAATATGAAGCATTTGGGCCAAATCTGACCCAACAGATTATTAAATCCCATTGCGATGTACTCATGCTAATTCTGGACACACAGATAAACCTTGTTCCATTAACACCAGTAGTGTGATTACACTTGGTATTACCTCCAGACCTCCATATTTCTTGACTTGACTTGATTTTTTTTTCCCTCTCCCTCTCCCTCTCCCTCTCCCTCTCCCTCTACAATATACAGAACAACAGGAAGTGGTCAAGATCAGACTTTTAGTAATATAGAAGATACATATACAAACAGACAGACACACACACACACATATAAGTCTGTTTTGTTACAGAGTTGCTATAGCACGGAATAGCGTGCAAGGAGTGAAGCTTGTAATGTAGCTTGAAATTTAAAAAGAGTTGTTTGGGAAGACCTATTAATTTGCAGGTGCCATGCTTGAGATTAGATGGTGTTTGTAATCTGTCTGTTAAATGGGGCTTCAGCTTTCTAGCATTTCTAGAAAACAAAATCTATATATTTGGAAGGAGAGATTCAGTATTAATAATGACAGGAGAAACAATATAAGATATAGACTGAATAATCTTATTAGGACAAACACTATAGTTCAATGGATTTATTGTTTTATCTAAATAGTATCTAATGTTCAGTTTTCTATGGTGTTAATCTGCATCTTTAACACATGTGTAGAAAGGAACTGCAGATGCTGGTTTACACATAAAATAGATACAAAATGCAGGACTAGCAGCATCTCTGCAGAGAAGGAATGGGTAACATTTCGGGCCAAGAGGGTCTCGGCCCACGAAACATCACCCATTCATTCTATCCAGAGATGCTGCCTGTCTGCTGAGTTACTCCAGCATTTTGTGTCTATTTTCCTTTAACACATGTGTTGGTAGCCTACTGCTTATTATTCAAAAAATCAATTAGTCAAACATTTATCCCAAATTTATTTTACCCAATCCATGCACTTTTTTCACAATATGGATGTATTATTTTCAGTTTGACTTTATATATGTGATTGCTCTTTGTTTTCACAGTTGTGAGAAGGTTTTCTGTTATCCCTTTGAAAGCTTACAAAAATTAAATGTCCCAATTGTTTATTTACCTAGGCAGACAATGATCAAGTTAAGATAGCTGTTTTGCAACTCAGTCATTATTTACTTTGGAAGAAACTCATTAGTTTGTACTAGTTTAGAGAACTTTGGTCCAGTGATATTGTCTTTTTTGTACTGATTGCAGGATTAATGTATAAGGGCAAATTAATTGCTTAATATGACAAAGAAATTATAGTGCACATAACATGCATTAACCTTTGGATAGTGTTCTCCATGTATGTGGCATGCCTAATCATGGATATAGGGCATGAAGCAGTGGTGCCTGATGTATAATTTTCAAAACAATAGTATGCAAGTATGTTTTTTAGGAAAGATAATAGAATTATATTGCATATGAGAGGAGAATTGAACCGAAAAGTAGATTGTTTTGTCTCAGTTATATCAGACCACATTTTAGTCACTAGAGGTAGTGTGGTTTAGAAGAATGAGCCAAAAGTGAAATGTATAGAACCATGTGTAGGAAAGAACTGCAGATGCTGGTTTAAATCAAAGGTAGGCACAAAATGCTGGAGTAACTTTTGGGTCGAGACCCAAAACGTCACCCATTCCTACTCTCCATAGATGCTGCCTGTCCCACTGAGTTACTCCAGCATTTTATGTCTATATAGAACCATGGTTCGTTTTGACAGGTTGTATGTGGAGATAATGTTTCTTCATGCAGGAAAATCTAGAACTAGGATCACTATTAAAAAAAAAACATGAATCATCCTTGTAAGAGAGAGATAAAGTTATTTTTACTTTCTACCATAACTGTCTTATTTAAAGGTCGGTTGACGCAAAGTCTTTGAATATTTTTAAGGCAGAGCTTGGAGGTCCAACTAATCGTTTGATAATCCTCTTTTTTAATTTCTTATCAACCCCCTCCCCCAGATTCTACCACTACAGCAACAAAGTAACCTAACAATCTGCAAGTCTTTGTGATGTGGGAGAAGACTGGAGGAGACCCACGTGGTCACAGGGAGAATAATAATAATAATAATAAATTTTATTTATGGGTGCCTTTCAAGAGTCTCAAGGACACCTTACAAAAATTGAGCAGGTAGAGGAAAAACATGTAAGGGGAATGAAATAAATAGTAGAGACATGACTAGTACACAAAGTAAAGACAGAATTCAATACAAAACACAGTATGAGACAATTAATGCACAGATGAAAAGGGACGGGGACGTGGGGCTAAGGATAGGCAGAGGTGAAGAGATGGGTCTTGAGGCGGGACTGGAAGATGGTGAGGGACACGGAATTGCGGATCAGTTGGGGGAGGGAGTTCCAGAGCCTGGGAGCTGCCCTGGAGAAGGCTCTGTCCCCAAAACTGCGGAGGTTGGACTTGTGGATGGAGAGGAGACCAGCTGATGTGGATCTGAGGGACCTTGAAGGTTGGTAGGGGGAGAGGAGGTCAATGAGATATGGGGGGGCCAGATGGTGGAGGGCTTTGTAGGTGAGGATCAGGATTTTGTAGGTGATCTGGTGGGAGATGGGAAGCCAGTGAAGTTGTTTGAGGACTGGAGTGATGTGATGCCAGGATTTGGTATGGGTGATGAGTCGGGCGGCTGCATTCTGGACCAGTTGGAGTCGGTTGATGTAGGTGGAGCTGATGCCAAGGAGAAGTGAGTTGCAATAGTCCAGTCGGGAGGAGATGAAGGCATGGATGAGTCTTTCAGCAGCGGGTGGTGTGAGAGAGGGTCTGAGTTTGGCGATGTTGCGGAGATGAAAGAAGGAGGTTTTAATGACATGGCGGATGTGAGGCTCAAGGGAGAGGGTGGAATCAAAGATCACGCCAAGGTTGCGGGCCTGGGGAGATGGGGAGACAGTGGTGCCGTCGATGGTGAGAGTGGGGTTATTGATTTTGCTGAGTGTGGCTTTGGAGCCTATGAAGAGGAATTCTGTCTTATCGCTGTTGAGTTTGCAAATGCCACACAGCCAGTCTCCAAGGTCATTGTTAAATAGTATACGTAGAGCAATAGTGACAGTAGCTTGAGAACAGATTGCCTATCATTATTTAGTTGGGATGTGCAATTATACGTAGGTCATTCCAGCCCTTGAGTGTGAGCTATCATTTAATTTCCCCGTGCCTTATGCATGACTTTACTTAATTTATCCACCTTGGTTCTTTAATAACTTTGGCTATATTAATATAATCCAGGTTAAACTAATATTGATTTAGAAAAATGTGCAACGTGATTCATCAGTAAGATGGCATCGATTTGGCATCATTCTGTAACTTAATTGCAGTTGTTGAAGAGCAAATCTGACATTTTAACACCTGAGAACCTTTTAAGCTTGTGTGCATTTCATGAATGTTAATGCAAAGCTGACTTTTCTGTCAAGCAACTGATAATAAATCCATTGCTCTGTCGGCCATCTGATTGCTGACATTTGAGTTCTGGTGAGTAGAAAGCAGTAGGTAAGTATGAATGCACAATATTTCTTTTTAGATCAGAGAATGACACACATGTCCGTAGAAGACAGTTCAGATACCCTTCTTCATTCAGCACCAAACTCAAACTGAGTGTGAAGTATAATGGAAGGCACACCATAATTTGTATTAGGCTATTTTGAGATTATATGCATGGTTTGATCTCCAGTCAATGGTGAGTGGCATGATTTTGTTAGAGCAATGATGGAACCATTTTCTTAGAGCGTCAGAGTTCAGGAAAGAGCAAGCAGCTGAGATTGATCAGTTTCTATTGATTGTTATAAAAAAAGAAATTCTAGTTTAAGGTCAGTTGTAGCACACCTCCCATTAAATGGTGCATTGGCACAAGCAATTGTATATCACCAGCAAGAAATCTGTGGTGAGAGGGGAAAGATTTAATAGGAACCTGAGGGGAAGCTTTATCATACACAGGGTGGTGGGTATATGGAATGGGATGCCAGAAGAGGTACTTGAGGCAGATATTATAACAACATTGAAAAAAACATTTGGCCAGAAACATGGATAGGAAAAGTTTAGAGGGACATGGGCTAAACACGGGCATGTGGGACTCGAGTAGATGGAAAATCTTGGTCGGCATGGGCAAGTAGGGCTGGTGCCAATTTCTGTGCAGTGAATATGGATCAATATTTCCAGGCAAGTAAAACATATTAGCACAAATTAAAACAGAAAATAACTCAAGCATGAATTTGCATTACCATAACTAATATCCATAGTTTGATTAAAGGTAAATGCGTTTTCCTTACATTTAGATCCGTCAAGCTTCCTTTGCAAATTATGGAAACTGAAAGTGCTCGTTTCCACAAATCAATCAACAATAGCATCCAGGAAAGAAATTTGTGCTGTTAATATCAACAAATGGCAACTAAATCACTTACCTGCTTTAAATAGCACTAGGTTAAAAGAGACAATCTGCTAATAATGGCGAAGAAAGTTTTACGGAGGATGCAGCTGGTCGTGTGCAATGTGAAAAGAGCAGTGTGTTGCATAAGAAGTTCAAATGTTTACTGATCTAAAATGTTGTAATCACAAAGTTTATTTGCTTCACCACAGAAATGAAGGTCACATTTTTGCTAACCTATAAAATTAGAGCAACTTAACAGGACATCTGTTCCAATAAGAATATTTATAATAATTCTATTTAATAACTGTTAAATGAAACATCTGGATGATTTTGGTTTTGTTTAATGAGTGGAAAATATCAGTTTTGAAACGTAAACCGGCTTTCCCAAGTGACCACACGAGATATTTTCAATTATAGAATGACAATAGCCTTCTTATTTAGGTATGATGCATCTTCACAATATCCCATTTGTATCAAAGCACGTCATAATTAGAAATAGAATTTAACCTTGAGACCTGTCTTGAAAAATAGATGAGTTGTAAGATGTAGAGTCATTTCGACAGGGAAGGAAAGTGACAAAGACTACGGATGCTGTCTGTTCGTCTTTGGAGTGTGGGAGGAAACCGAAGATCTCGGAGAAAACCCATGCAAATCACGTGGAGAACGTACAAACTACGTACAGCCAGCATCCGTACTCGGGATCAAACCCGGGTCTCCGGCGCCGCAGTCGCTGTAAGGCAGCAACTCTACCACTGTGCCACTGTGACTGCCCTTTGGAGAATTAAAGTATTTAAAGTAGAAATGGAAGAGTTGATGTGTCCAAACTTAGGGTGTCATGGTGGCGCAGTGGTAGAGTTGCTGTCTTACAGAGCTCGCGATGCCGGAGACCCGGGTTCAATCCCGACTACGGGTGCTGTCTGTACGGAGTTTGTACGTTCTCCCGTGACCACATGGGTTTTCTCAGAGATAAAGTATAAAGTAAAGTATAAAGTATCCTTTATTGTCATTCAAACTTTTGGTTTGAACAAAATTACGTGCCTTGTAGTCATGACAGAGAATAAAAAACAGAACACACAATGAATACAGTTTAACATCCACCACAGTGAGTCTACCAGGCACCTCCTCACTGTGATGGAAGGCAAATGTCTTAGAGTCCTTGTCTCTTCCTTCCTTGTTCTCCCTCTGCGTTGAGGAGATCCAGGCTTTCGATGTTGGGATCCCGCCGGGTGATGGTAAATCCCGCGGCCGAATCCGAGCTCCGCGAACGGGCCGGTTCAAACTCCGCGGCACGGGGCGGACGAAGCTGTCACCCTCCAGTCCAGTGGATGAAGCTGTTGTTGCGGGAGCTCCGGAAAATCGGTCACCAACATGGGACCTGCGAGCTCCCGATGCTGTCGTTCACTGGGCTCGCGGCCGAAGCCTCCGAGGCTCCGAAGTCGGCCAGCTTCGCGATGGTAAGTAAGTACTGGCTCTGCCTCCAGAGCCTCGAGGTCTGTCCCAGTTGGAGGCCGCCAGCTCCGCGATTAGGCCTCAGCGCAGACAGAGACGGAGACGGGGATACGACAAAGAAAAAGGTTGCATCCCCTCGAAGGAAGAGACTAAAACAACTTTCCCCTGCTCCCCACACATACACAACTAAAAATAAACTAAAAATAAACCAAAAAATATGTCCAACATGACAAAAGAAAAAAAAAAAAAAAAAAAGACAGACGGACGGACGGACGGAAAAAGTCAGCTGCTTGGGTAGCGCCGCCACTTCCGGATCTTCAGTTTCCTCCCATACTCCAAAGACGTATAGGTTTGCGGGTTAATTGGCTTGGTATAAGTGTAAATTGTCCCTAGTGTGTGTAGGGTAGTTTTAATGTGCGGGGATCGCTGGTCGGCGCGGACTCGGTGGGCCGGAGGGTCTGTTTCCGTGCTGTTTCTCCAAACTAAACTAAATTTAAATGGAATTAAAGGCAATGCAGCAAAAAAATCAACTTGACCAATTATAGGAAGGAAAGGATTAAGGTAAACACTCAGGATAGTCCATACCAAAACACAGTGTGGCATTGGTGGCTAACAAATAAAGGTAATGAACAATTGTTACAGTTCTTGAAGTGTTAGAAATGAAAAGAGAAGTAAGGAAGTCAATATACCACAGAACAAAACAGATCTGCTATCACCATTGAAACTTGGCTACAAGCATGAGTGGAAAATAAACATAAGAGTTTAATACGGCCAGAAATTTGAACTGTAGTTTGAAGGATTGAAAACCTGGAACTCATTTCATGAGTAGAATATGATGTAGTTTAAACGAGACAGAGCAAACACAATCAGGTATATTTTGTAAATATATAAATAAATCATGTGAATAAGTAGCATGGCTAGAGCATTTGCATTATTTAAGTTAGTCTGTCATAATGTGTGCGGAAACTCCTGTTGTGTTTTGGAGCTAGATTATTCAAATTTTAGAACATACCATCACCACAACATCACTATGACCACAAATGCATAAGCAGCAAAGATAGTTTCAAATACAAACATAGTTTGGCATTCAGAAACTTTTGTAGCATCTCTGGAGTGTCACTCACAACATGACTCAACAAGTGGTCAACTCTGCGTGGTGCTCGGATGTGGCAGTCCTATCCAACTCCTGAAACACCTGGCTGTGAAATGCCGTCCCTTCTACCTACCGAGGGAATTCACTTCCATCATCCTGACCGCGGTCTACATCCCACCCCAGGCTGATGTCCACTGGGGGAGCTGCACGCCGTGGTCAACAAGCACCAGATGGCTTACCCCGGGGCATTTACCACCATAGCCGGGGACTTCAACAAAGCCAACCTGAAGAAATCACTCCCTAACTTCCACCAACATGTCTCCTGCAGCACCAGAGGATCAAACACCCTCGACCACTGCTGCAGAACCATCAAAGACGCCTATCGCTCTATCCCTTGCCCTCACTTCGGTAAATCCGACCATACTGCGGTGCTGCTTCTTCCTGCTTACAGGCAGCAATTGAACAGCGCACCCACAGAGGTGAGAACTGTACAGAGCTGGTCGGGGGAAACGGCAACAGACCTGAATATGATACAGTCGTTATTGACTTCATAAAGAAATGTGTGGAGGACTGCATCCCAACAAAAACCTTCTGAGTATTTCCTAACCAGAAACCTTGGATGAACCATGAGATCCGCACCATTCTGAAGTCCAGATCCTGGGCATTCAGGTCTGGAGATACAGAGGTCTACAAGAAGTCCAGATATGACCTTGGTAAGGCCATCAAAAAGGCCAAAAGGGACTTCTGCACCAAGCTGGAGGATGAGACAGATGTTCAGCAACTGTGGCGGGGCTTGAATGCCATCACCTCCGACAAGGCGAAATCAGGAGGCAGCTCAATTGTCAGCAAAGTATCACTCCCTGACGATCTCAATGCGTTCTACGCACGCTTTGATAGGGAGAACACTAATGTGCCTTCCTGAGCCCCCATTCGCTATGATGGTATTTCAGTCACAGTCACAGAGGCTGACGTCAGAAGATCCTTCAGGGGGGTTAACTCTCAGAAAGCGCCTGGACCTGATGGTATACCCGGTCGTGTTCTAAAAACCTGTGCGGACCAACTGGCTGGAGTTTTTACGGACATTTTCAACCTCTCACTTCTGAGGTCTGAGGTTTCCCCTTGCTTTAAAAGGGCATCAATAATACCGGTGCCCAAGAAGAGCAAGGTGCCTCAATGACAATCGACCAGTGGCAATAACGTCTGTGGTGATGAAGTGCTTTGAGAGGTTGTTTATGGCGCATATCAACTCCTACTACGACAAGAACCTCGACCTACTGCAGTTCGCTTACCGCCACAACAGATCAACGTGGATGCGATCTCACTGGCTCTCCTCTCCACTGGACCACTTGGACAACAAAAACTCATATGAGGCTGTTATTCATTGACTACAGCTCAGCATTTAATACCATTATCCCCTCGAAGCTGGTTACCAAGCTCTCAGATCTGGGTCTCTGCGCAACCCTCTGCAATTGGATCCTCGACTTCCTCATCCACAGACCACAGTCTGTCCGTATTGGTAGAAATGTGTCATCCTCGATAACAATCAGCACGGGAGCACCTCAAGGCTGCGTGCTCAGCACCCTGCTGTACTCACTCTATACTTTGACCGCGTAGCCGGACATAGTGCGAACTCCATCATCAAGTTCGCCGATGACACCACTGTTGTGGGATGAATCACTGATGGTAATGAGTCAGAGTATAGAAGTGAGATCAACTGATTGACCAAATGGTGCCAGCACAATAACCTGGCTCTCAACACCAGCAAAACCAAGGAACTGATTGTGGACTTTGGAAGGGATAGGATAGGGACCCACAATCCCGTTAATATCAATGATGGTGGAAAGGGTCAAGAACTTCAAATTCCTGGGCGTGCATATTTCTGAAGATCTTTCCTGGTCCCAACACACTGATGCAATTATAAAGAAAGCACATCAGCGCCTCTACTTCCTGAGAAGATTACGGGGAGTCGGTATGTCAAAGACAGGGTTGGAGAACCTGCGGCCTTCAGGCCACATGCGGCCTTCTAGGCCATTAAGTACGGTCTTTTGAATGAATCCAAATTTTGTAGAACAAATCCTTTTATTTTTATTAATATGTTTTTGTTTGTCTTTTATTATTTTTATTTTAATCTTTAAATGAACGTATTTAAAATACCAAAGAGTAAAAGAAGTTTCAACAAAATTTGCATTTTTTAAGCATTCAAATTAGCATTTCAACCTCACCTAGTTGTTGTCTCCAAGGCTCCTATAGAACTACAGATGGATTTGATTGAGCTCTCAGAAGATGACATTTTAAAGTCCTTATTTGATGCTGAAAATCCAATTGAAATATGGAAAAATGCAGTAGAATACCCACGTCCGGCAACATGCACGAAAAATGCTTTATTGCTTTTCAACCACTTATTGCTGCGAATTTACATTCTTCTATCTAACCCAAATGAAGATGCCCATAAGGTCACAAATGACGGATACCCATCTAGATCAGCTGAAACTGCATCTCTCCATGTTGCAACCAAATATTCAAATGTTCCCACAAAAAGCAGTCACAACAAAGTCATTAAAAGGTTAGTTAACTTTAGAATTAACAATTTTCTTCAAGTTAGTACATAGTAGTTAGATTTTTACAAAATACTGTACATTTTGAAGTATATCTAATTGATGTTTCATGGATGCGGCCTTATTAGATTACAGCTAACTTAATGCGGCATTTCAACATGAAAAGGTTCCCCACCCCTGGTCAGAGGACTCTCTCGAAAATTCTACAGGTGCACAGTAGAGAGCATGCTGACTGGTTGCATCGTGGCTTGGTTCGTCAACGAGCTTCCAGGAGTGGAAAAGAATGCAGAAAGTTGTAACCACTGCCCAGTCCATCGAAGGGTTCTATCGCAGTGGGTGCCTCAAAAAGGCTGCCAACGTCTGCTGCTCTCCACTCCGTAAGACCATCAGTAAGACCAAGGAACTGATTGTGGACTTTAGTAGGGGAAGGATGAGGACCCACAATCCTGTTTATATCTACGGGACAATGGTGGAGAGGGTCAATAACTTCAAATTCCTGGGCGTGCATATATCAGAAGATCTTTCCTGGACCCAGCACACTGATGCTATTGTAAAGAAGGCACATCAGCGACTCTACTTCCTGAGAAGATTACAGAGATTCAGCATGTCAAAGAGAATTTTCCTAAACTTCTACAGGTGCACGGTAAAGAGTATTCTGAATGGTTGCATCGTGGCCTGGTTCGGCAACTTGAATGTCCAGGAGCGAAAAAGACTACAAAATGTTGTGACCACTGCCAAGTCCATCATCGGCTTTGACCTCCCCACCGTCAAAGGGATCTATCATAGTCCCTGCCTTAAAAAGGCAACCAAAATAATCAAGGACCCACACCATCATGGCAACACACTTATCTCACCACTGCCATCAGGAGGAAGGTACAGGAGCCTGAAGACTGTAACGTCCAGGTTCAGGAACAGCTTCTTCCCCACAGCCATCAGGCTATTAAACACAACGAATAAGCTATGAGCTCTGAACTGCAAAAGACTATATTATTATATGTTATTTGCACTATATTTGTTATTTATTGAACTTTTCTTTTTCCCCCCCCACTATATACAATGTTTACATATTCACATATTCTGTTGTGCTGCAGCAAGTAAGAATTTCATTGTCCCGTCCGGGATATATGACAATAAAACACTCTTGACTCTTGAACATCATCAAGGATGTTCCTGGCCACACACTCATCTCTCTGCTGCCATCAGGTAGAAGGTACAGCAGCCTGAAATCTGGTACATCCAGGTTCAGGAATAGCTGCTTTCCCACAGCCATCAGGCTATTAAACTCGCCATCAAACAAACTCTGAACTGTAACAGCCTATTGCACATTATCTGTTTATTTAGGTGTATATATATGGTCTATGCTATATAGACACACTGAACTGTTCTGTATTATGCTAACAATATTCTTTTGTGCTGCAGCCAGCAAGAATTTCATTGTCCTATCTGGGACACATGACAATAAACTCTCTTGACTTGACTTGACTTGAAGGGTCCTCAAAAAATATTTGGAAAAAGAAGGGAGTGAGACAATGTCGGTGTTGAAGGTTTCTGGTATAGAGTGAATTTGTAAATTTGTGAGATCTCAGGCAAGCCAAAGCAAAAGAGGGAAGACAGGCAGTAGAAAACATATTTTAATAAGCCACATTGACAACTTCAAGAGCATTACTTTGTATTATCGAATGAAACACCCAATTAAGAGAAGACAGGAAACTTTAACACAGTATCACCATATAATAACATTGAATGAGATTTGTGGAGACTAGAGACATTAATGTAAAAGGGGTGGCAAAGTGGCGCAGCGGTAGACTTGCTGCCTTACAGCTAGAGAGACCCAGGTTTGATCCTGACTATGGGTGCTGTCCGTGCAGTTTGTACGTTCTCCCCGTGACCACAAGGGTTTTCTCTGGGTGCTCTGGTTTCCCCCCACATTCCAAAGACGTACAGGTTTGTAGGTTGATTGGCTTCTGTACATTGTAAATTGTTCCTAGTGTGTTGGATAGTGCTAGTGTATGGGGTTATCGCTGGTGGGCGCAGACTCAGTTGGCTGAAGGGCCTGTTTCAGCGCTGTATCTCTAAAGCCTAAAGTCTTTATCCTGTATGGCAATGGCATTTGGGAAGAATCTGTCGGAGAATTCTTCCAACTATTTTTAATCGGACTTTACTGGACTTTGTCTTGCATTATACCATTTATCCTGTATCTGTACACTGTGGATGGCTTGATTGTAATCATGTAGTCTTTCTGCTGACTGGATAGTATGCAACGAAAAAGCTTTTCACTGTACCTCGGTACACATGACAATAAACTAAATAAAACAAAAAAAATATCCTTCATGTTCAGTAGGATAACATGTCCAGTAGGAATACCTTGTATGAAGGCAGATTGATTCTTTGATTTTATATTTGTTCAAGTGCAGCCTTGAAGTCAAGTGCAGTCATTTTCAATTCACCTCTGGAATTCAGCTCTTTGATCAATGTTTGGACTAACTCTGTGATGAGGTCTGGAGGAGAATGAGCTTGACAAAACCAAAACTAAGCGTCAGCATGCATGCCTTTGAAGTGTCTCTTGAAGCCATTGTCAAGCACACAATCCATCACTTTGCTAATTTTGAGAGTTGCAAATTATCACTTTTAATAACGTTTGCTTTTGCTGGAAGTGAGTGGCTTGGTTATATCAAATAATCTTATGTACAATTTGTTTTGAGGTTGGTAATTTTGAAAATGAGATAGCCATCCAATGCATATAAGTAAAGGGGAGAATTTTGTTTCCAGAATAAAACACCATGTTCTACATCTTTGAAAAAATCTATTTGTGCAACGGCGATTTGGAAGGTCCAGAAAATAAGTTTTCAACCAATTGTATAAGGGACTGCAATTACTCACTGTCAAAGCCAAAAACATAAGTGTTTCGATTGAATACATCAAATGGATTGTAATAAAAATATCCCTAACTTTTCAACTGTTTGTTGCATCTAACAAATGAACAGTTTTTGTAAGGCACGCCATTGAACAGCTAATCTCTGTAAGCTCCACCTTACACTTCAGTAGGGACCTTTAGAGAGATCAGCTGATGCAAGTTCCCGGGCAGGAGGCAGTATTTTGCTTTTCAGTTCATTCGGCCTGTGGGTTAAATTCATACAGTAGCTATTTTATTTCTGTAACGGTGTGCAGGCACATCAGCGACTCTGTAAAGAAGGCACATCAGCGACTCTACTTCCTGAGAAGATTACAGAGATTCAGCATGTCGAAGAGAATTTTCCTAAACTTCTACAGGTGCACGGTAAAGAGTATTCTGAATGGTTGCATCGTGGCCTGGTTCGGCAACTTGAACGTCCAGGAGCGAAAAAGACTACAAAATTTTGTGACCACTGCCAAGTCCATCATCGGCTTTGACCTCCCCACCGTCAAAGGGATCTATCATAGTCCCTGCCTTAAAAAGGCAACCAAAATCATCAAGGACCCACAACATCATGGCAACACACTTATCTCACCACTGCCATCAGGAGGAAGGTACAGGAGCCTAAAGACTGTAACGTCCAGGTTCAGGAACAGCTACTTCCCCACAGCCATCAGGCTATTAAACACAACGAATAAGCTATGAGCTCTGAACTGCAAAAGACTATATTATTATATGTTATTTGCACTATATTTGTTATTTATTGAATTTTTTTCCCCCCCCCCACTATACAATGTTTACATATTCACATATTCTGTTGTGCTGCAGCAAGTAAGAATTTCATTGTCCCGTCCGGGATATATGACAATAAAACACTCTTGACTCTTGAACATCATCAAGGATGTTCCTGGCCACACACTCATCTCTCCGCTGCCATCAGGTAGAAGGTACAGCAGCCTGAAATCTGGTACATCCAGGTTCAGGAATAGCTGCTTTCCCACAGCCATCAGGCTATTAAACTCGCCATCAAACAAACTCTGAACTATAACAGCCTATTGCACATTATCTGTTTATTTAGGTATATATATATGGTCTATGCTATATAGACACACTGAACTGTTCTGTATTATGCTAACAATATTCTTTTGTGCTGCAGCCAGCAAGAATTTCATTGTCCAATCTGGGACACATGACAATAAACTCTCTTGACTTGACTTGACTTGACTTGAAGGGTCCTCAAAAAATATTTGGAAAAAGAAGGGAGTGAGACAATGTCGGTGTTGAAGGTTTCTGGTATAGAGTGAATTTGTAAATTTGTGAGATCTCAGGCAAGCCAAAGCAAAAGAGGGAAGACAGGCAGTAGAAAACATATTTTAATAAGCCACATTGACAACTTCAAGAGCATTACTTTGTATTATCGAATGAAACACCCAATTAAGAGAAGACAGGAAACTTTAACACAGCATCACCATATAATAACTTTGAATGAGATCTGTGGAGACTAGAGACATTGATGTAAAAGGGGTGGTAAAGTGGCGCAGCGGTAGACTTGCTGCCTTACAGCTAGAGAGACCCAGGTTTGATCCTGACTATGGGTGCTGTCCGTGCAGAGTTTGTACGTTCTCCCCGTGACCACAAGGGTTTTCTCTGGGTGCTCTGGTTTCCCCCCACATTCCAAAGACGTACATGTTTGTAGGTTGATTGGCTTCTGTACATTGTAAATTGTTCCTAGTGTGTTGGATAGTGCTAGTGTATGGGGTTATCGCTGGTGGGCGCAGACTGAGTTGGCTGAAGGGTCTGTTTCAGCGCTGTATCTCTAAAGCCTAAAGTCTTTATCCTGTATGGCAATGGCATTTGGGAAGAATCTGTCGGAGAATTCTTCCAACTATTTTTAATCGGACTTTACTGGACTTTGTCTTGCACTGTACATTATAGCATTTATCCTGTATCTGTACACTGTGGATGGCTTGCTTGTAATCATGTAGTCTTTCTGCTGACTGGATAGTATGCAACGAAAAAGCTTTTCACTGTACCTCTATACACATGACAATAAACTAAATAAAACAAAAAAAATATCCTTCATGTTCAGTAGGATAACATGTCCAGTAGGAATACCTTGTATGAAGGCAGATTGATTCTTTGATTTTATATTTGTTCAAGTGCAGCCTTGAAGTCAAGTGCAGTCATTTTCAATTCACCTCTGGAATTCAGCTCTTTGATCAATGTTTGGACTAAGTCTGTGATGAGGTCTGGAGGAGAATGAGCTTGACAAAACCAAAACTAAGCGTCAGCATGCATGCCTTTGAAGTGTCTCTTGAAGCCATTGTCAAGCACACAATCCATCACTTTGCTAATTTTGAGAGTTGCAAATTATCACTTTTAATAACGTTTGCTTTTGCTGGAAGTGAGTGGCTTGGTTATATCAAATAATCTTATGTACAATTTGTTTTGAGGTTGGTAATTTTGAAAATGAGATAGCCATCCAATGCATATAAGTAAAGGGGAGAATTTTGTTTCCAGAATAAAACACCATGTTCTACATCTTTGAAAAAATCTATTTGTGCAACGGCGATTTGGAAGGTCCAGAAAATAAGTTTTCAACCAATTGTATAAGGGACTGCAATTACTCACTGTCAAAGCCAAAAACATAAGTGTTTCGATTGAATACATCAAATGGATTGTAATAAAAATATCCCTAACTTTTCAACTGTTTGTTGCATCTAACAAATGAACAGTTTTTGTAAGGCACGCCATTGAACAGCTAATCTCTGTAAGCTCCACCTTACACTTCAGTAGGGACCTTTAGAGAGATCAGCTGATGCAAGTTCCCGGGCAGGAGGCAGTATTTTGCTTTTCAGTTCATTCGGCCTGTGGGTTAAATTCATACAGTAGCTATTTTATTTCTGTAACGGTGTGCATAAGCAGCACTTCTGCAGAACGCTTTTTTAGCTGCATAGATTGTAATAGCTAAATGCAAGTCATTTTTAAAACTGAATATTTGTAAGCTATTTTTATGCACTCCGGCATCTAGTTTTTGTTTGCTTACTGCATGTAAAGAGGATTAATACAAACTATCAGAACAGACTACGGGCTGCACCTACAAAGTTGTATTTGGCAGAGCATTCTGAAAGTTTCCTGTTACCAAGCCCGAATATATATTCACGTGATGCATTGATGTGAAATTACAGACTTGTGCTATTGTGGGACGCCACTGTGTTACTTTGTCCTTTAGATTAAAAGGTTATCCACATTCCATAGCATGGCAGCGGTGGATAGTTTCGAACTACTGTACTGGCAGGTTGCCAGGACGTGTAATGTCTACTCAGATGCATTAACTGTTCTGGGAGCATGGTATGTGGCAAAGACAAGTATCTGCTTTGTTTGTGATATCTACAGTATGGTTAGACTCCATTTCATCCCGAGACTGGTGAGCAGGAAGCACCTGCTCAAACACTATGGGAAATGGGCCATGGTAACTGGTATGTAGTTTTTTTCTGTCTTTAAGTGAATGATGTTGACTTGATAAAGTACCTTTGTGCTCTATTACTGCTAGATTTGCATTGTAAATACAGCTGCAAAATGTGTGACTCTTCAACCAAGACCAAGCAATTCTTTGGATCAGCACCCAATTCATAAATATCCAATCCCTTACATTTCAGCACAGCTAACAGCAATTTGCTGAAGTTTTATTAATAGTTTCCCAATCAACATGACCAGTCTCTGAAATTTTTTGAGGATGTAACTAGGAAAATGGACAAGGGAGAGCCAGAGGATGTTGTGTACCTGGACTTTCAGAAAGCATTTGAAGGTCCCACAAAGGAGATTAGTGGGCAAAATTAGGGCACATGGTATTGGGGGTAGAATGCTGACATGGATAGAAAATTGGTTGGCAGACAGGAAACAGAGTAGGGATTAATGGGTCCCTTTCAGAATGGCAGGCAGTGACTAGTGGGGTGCCGCAAGGCTTGGTGCTGGGACCGCAGCTATTTACAATATACATCAATGATTTAGATGAAGGGATTCGAAGTAACATTAACAAATTTGCAGATGACACAAAGCTGGGTGGCAGTGTGAACTGTGAGGAGGATGCTATGAAAATTCAGGGTGATTTGGACAGGTTGGGGGAGTGAGCAGATGCATGGCAGATGCAGTTTAATGTGGATAAATGTGAGGTTATCCACTTTGGTAGCAAAAACAGGAAGGCAGATTATTATCTAATTGGTGTCAAGTTGGGAAAAGGGCAAGTACAACGTGATCTGGGGGGTCCTTGTTCATCAGTCAATGAAAGTAAGCATGCAGGTGCAGCAGGCAATGAAGAAAGCGAATGGCATGTTGGCCTTCATAACAAGAGAAGTTGAGTATAGGAGCAAATAGGTCATTCTGCAGTTGTACAGGGCCCTAGTGAGCCTACACCAGGAGTATTGTGTGCAGTTTTGGTCCCTTAATTTGAGGAAGGACATTCTTGCTATTGAGGGAGTGCAGCGTAGGTTTACAAGGTTAATTCCCGGGATGGCGGGACTGTCATATGCTGAGAGAATGGAGCGGGTGGGCTTGTATACTCTGGAATTTAGAAGGATGAGAGGGCATCTTATTGAAGCGTAAGATTATTAAGGGTTTGGACACGCTAGAGGCAGGAAGCATGTTCCCGATGTTGGGGGAGTCCAGAACCAGGGGCCACAGTTTATGAATAAAGGGTAAGCCATTCAGAACAGAGATGATCAGCTATGATCATATTGAATGGCAGTGCTGGCTTGAAGGGCCGAATGGCCTACTCCTGCACCTATTGTCTATTGTGAAGCAGGTAAATGGGATAGCCAAGTGATCCCAATATGAGCTGATGTAGATAAAAAAATCCCTGATCCATTTATTTTACAATATTGAGGATGCAGTGGCTAACTTCAAAGGCATTTAGAGAATGGGGAATGAGCTACCCCTGCCCGAGATTTCCATACTCAAATTAACTTTGAGCATGGTCTATCATAAAAATGGATTGAAATTCTCTTGCTTTGTTTTGTTTAACGGTTGGGATGATCCTTATCATCTGAATTACATACAAAACAAAGCAAAAGTTCAAAGCAAAAGCAGGCGCACCAAGTTACACTTGTTCAAGTACACCATAAAAGCGGCAACTGAGCCATTTATTTATTCAATACTACATATTTCTTGGATACTCCCTCAAGGTTAAGGATGACTTGATTCTTCTCCAAATTAGTGGATCACAGCTTAATAATGAGACCAGTGTGGGAAATGTAAATTCTTCTGGGATTGGAGATGCTTAGATGGGTAAGTGGGTAGTCTGTGAGGTGGTGTGCTCCTGGGCTTTTGTGTGCTCTGAAAGTGTGCACACAGAGTTCTCAATACCACGAAAAGTCATCCTTTTCGATTTTGAGTATTCGTGGGGAAATGGATTCCCAGAATTCAGCAGTCATGTGTATTTTTTTCCAAGGAGGTTTTGAGAACATCCTTGAATATTTTGATTTCTCTATTTGGTAACCTTTTCCCATGAGAGTTCAGAATTTAGAGTTTGCT
The DNA here is from genome assembly GCF_010909765.2 of Amblyraja radiata. NCBI lineage: Eukaryota > Metazoa > Chordata > Chondrichthyes > Rajiformes > Rajidae > Amblyraja > Amblyraja radiata. The sequence continues at coordinate 50,405,199 of NC_045960.1, read as the reverse complement.
ATGAATGTCCTGTTGTTAGCTTGCAAATAATGTGGCTTGCTCAATGGAGTCAAATTGGGTACCTGGCCTGTGCATTGAGGTGCATGGAACAAGTAGTCCAAGTCAAAACACCACAGTGGCTAGGACACAAAAGTACAGAATTATGCCTTTCTCTTGGTGGTTCACTGCACAAAATATTTTGCAAGATGTAGAAACTTATAGAAAGTCATCATCACCTGGAATTTCTCTCATTTGAGAATGCTATACAGACACAAGTAACGTGATGGATTTTAACCTGGAAAATTAAAAAGAGCCCCAACTTTCTATCATTTAAGAATCAATTGCCATCTGTACTAGGAACAGTAGAGCAGGCAACTGAGCACACAGCCAAGTGCTCCTGTGCCGATGGTCATTGAGGAAGAACTGTTGCCAATTGGCACAGTTTGAGCTCTGCTGATGAGAAAGCCGTGGATCAAGTTGCATAGGGATGCGGAGAGACCCAGTTCGCTGAGTTTGATGATAAGTTTAGAGAACATGATGATGTAGAACACCAAGCTGTAGCCGATGAGCAACAGCCAGAAATGTGTTAAAGTCTTATCGCTGAAGTGGTCTAGAGCCGAGTCAATGAAATCACATTGCTGTTTTCAGTCGGCAACTTTGAAATCCTTATGAATAAGAACAAATTCTAATTTACAGTCATTTATTTATAATTTAAATTAAAATTTTAAGATTTCAGGGCAATCTAACCCATAATTTAGTGTGTGTTGTGATAAAGAATATAAAGTTATTTAAAAATATACAGCAATGTTCCCATCAATAAATCATAAGAGCAACACTTTTATACCCTAACTAACTAAAACAACTTTTTTAAAGATCAGCTCAGCCTCACATTAAGACACTGCTATACTTTAGGCCTTTATTATAAAGCTCAACAACAATTAAAACAGTGTATTCTGTGTGAATTAGACTATTATCATTGTTTTCTCTCACATATACTCCAAGGAAAGTCATTCCCAGATAGGAAATGTCTTTATGTGCAATGAGATCATATTTCTATTATGTGCTAATTTGTGAAGCTAAGTGTTCAAATGTTGGAAATGTTACATCCTACTGTAGTTTGACTTCAGTGCTTTCACTGTCAAAAGTAATTAATTGGAAAAAAAGCAATATCATGAGATCTTATATTTATCCTGAAGGAACAGTAGCCTTCTGAAAGGAAACATTTCTTGACCTTGATCCATCAATATATTTGTACATGAGGTACTGCAGATGCTAGAATCTTGAGCAAAACACAAATAGCTGGAGGAACTCAGTGGGTCAGGCAGCATCTGTGAAGGGAATGGATAGCACCTTTCAGACCGGTCAATTTATTTGCACAACTTCTGTGGACACTGTCAACTTCATGTCGATTCATCATGTTTGTCACTTGGGAATTGCAGGCTGCACTCCCCATTCTGTTGTGGGACATAGTTCCCATCTAATTCCCTGCCAAATCAATTCTCATGGTATACTCAGTTTCACATTGCCTGTGTTCTCCTCCCTCCTCCCCTGGGGAAAAAGTGCTTCCTACATGATAACTGTAGTGACCATTGTCACTCGACCAGAGATGTGCTTGTATTAAAAAGTCACAATTGACCAATAGATGAGATACACCTTGCTTGTGAATCGCAATGACCACTTTTACTGGATGAAAATAATTCGGATCGTTCCATTATTAACACTCACATTTCATATGATTAGAGGTATTTGGTATAGAATTATAATAGAATAGAAAGTAGATTTTTTTGTCAGGATATATCTGACGATCTTAGATAGTTTGTGCAATAATGTGCAGGAATTTTGAATCGACTTTGTCTTATTTTATTCTGTGCAATAAGTTTATATTTGGATAATGTAAAGCTAACACATCTGGAAAGACTATGGTGTGATGTTATGTGACTGATAATCTTGTATGCCTGCCAGAGAAAAAGCATATAATGGAATACATTTATGAAATACATCATACATCACATGATCGGCATTTATGGAATCCTTTCCTTGAACTTTATAAATAAGTATTATTTCTCTGAACATAGTCTCTAGTATGGGTTTTACAGAGTTAGGGCATGATGATTTCAGTCACTCTACAAAGAGAGTTAACTAATTTAACTTTTGACATTAACTGATCTATCTTTGTTGTCCTCAGGTGCAACAGCTGGGATTGGTAAAGCCTATGCTGAGGAGCTGGCTAAGCAAGGCATTGATCTGATTCTTATTAGCCATGATCAAAACAAGTTGGAAGCAACAGCCGCCGCCATTACAGAAAGGTTTAATGTTGAAACCTATATAATCATATCTGATTTTACTAAAGGACGTGAGATTTACCAACCAATTCAAGAAGCTCTGAAGGATAAGGAAATAGGCATTCTGGTGAATAGTGCAGATGTGCCTGCTGATTATCCACAGTTTTTCTTAAACATTTCCGAGGACAATCTCTGGGATCTTATAAATGTAAATATTGCTGCAACCAACATGATGATCCGCATTGTGTTACCAGGAATGGTACAAAGGAGGAAGGGAGCGATTGTTAATATTTCTTCAGGGTTTTGCTGCAAGCCCACACCACAGATGGCCACATATTCAAGTACTAAGGTAATATCTAAATGTTTCTGCAATTATAATAAGTTGTATAACAATGTCACATTCAGTTTGTAATGCAGTTATATTACTGAGGTTGTAATGAACTTGGAATCTTGTTTTAATAAACCAATTCGGTGTTCCAAAAAACGCAAGGAATCATGGGATTTGGCAAAGGTCATTCGAGACTAAAAAAAGTGAAAGGGGTGCCTGGTAGCGGGGGAAAGCTGGGTATAACAGCGAGAGGGAGGGGGTAGATGCAAGTGGGAAACGGAGAGACGGTGAGAGGTGGGGGAGAGAGGTTTCAGTTAGACAACCACTGGTAAAGCCATGGCTTGTTGCTTCTAGGAGAGTCGAGAAAATGTCCTCAATTGAGAGAATGCAATTTCAGAACCCCTTCTTCTCTACCGCGCTGGAGATTTCCGCGGGCGCAAGGAACAAATGACCTAAAGTTTGCATTGAGTGAACAGTGTTCTTATCATCCTCGTCGTACACCGGCGTTTTGTGAGAGTGGTTGGATCCCGGGATCGAGGAGTCAGCACCAGACAGGTGAGCGGGCCATGGTAGGTGGTGCCTCGCCGCTGGAAGAACTGACACCTCTACTCCCCGGGTCGGGCGCTGCCTTTTCGACCCTGCTGCTCGGCGGCGGCCGACTAGGATTCCAGAGCATCGCCTATGCCTCACATCAGCTCCTCATCCCCCGCTGCCTGTCCGGATAATATGGCCGACGTTGGTTGAGCTGAAGCTGGGATCCAACCACTCTCACAAAACGCCGGTATACGGCGAGGACGTTAAGAACACTCAGTTCACTCAACGCAATCTTTAGGTAATTTAGGTCTGCACCCATGCAGCAGCACGGCTGAAAAAGCTATTTTTATAACAACTAACCAGGTTCGCTTCTTAATAAACAGACACCACACAAACTGTTTGGTAGACCAGTTCAAAACTTTACTTATTATCGGCCGATGGAAGGGAGCGAGAATTCCAGCTAAGTGACCAATGTAGACACTCGACTGTCCTCGGTCCACTTCTCTGAACAACAGAATCACATTACATTAAATAGGGTTTTTTTGTCCCCTTAGCACATTCCACAGACATTAGTCATGGTCAGAGGTACAGGAAAAGGTTTCCACAGAATGCATCACATCAAAGGCATTTTGTTTACATGGTACAAGATATACTAAAAACATTGGCCATTTGGTTTAGGTCATTTTATCTTCAAAGAGATCACCCTAGCTCTTTCGCTGCTTCCTCTCTGTCACTTGGTCCCTCATAAACATAGGACACTTGGTTTACGGCATCTTATCTCAAAGAGATCTCTCTAGCTTCTCCTCTCTGCTTGTCACTTGGGAGACAATGTTATAGGATTTATTATCTCACACACCGCAACCTGAGGCAAGCCTAATTTGGGACTAAATATAAGCTGTAAGCTAGCCCAGAAGCCAATTTAAAATCTTCTTATATTTTTAACTAAAATTCGGCTTCATCACGGCCGCCGTGAGTGTTTAACCCGAGCGACCTATGATCTGTGCATGCACAGTCGGAATACCGAACTGGCTTATTAAAGTGAATGTTAATTGGAAATGACCTGCTTTTTGGAAATGTTTGCTCTCCTTTGTTTTCTGGCTAAGAGAACTGGCAGAAACCTGGTGCAATGGCATGATAAACAATTCACACTGCTTTATGTTTGAGATGAGTGAAAGAACTGATTGCTGAATAAAATGTGCAGAGCTAATTGCTGTTCATTGAAATCTATAGCAACCGTCCTTGGATGGGTGGGAGGGGGGAAATAAATGTAGCATGAGGTTAAAAGGTTGACAATTAGCATTTCCTTCAGAGAAATCTGTTTTCATAATTGTCTATTTTTACTTTTCAGGTGTATTTAGACCATTTTAGCAGAGCTTTGCACTGTGAATATGCTCCCAAAGGAATCTTTGTTCAGAGCTTATTGCCGTTTTCCACAACAACTAACAGAGATGGGTACGGCGAAGGCCTGCATTTATTTTCCTGGCTAGCACCATCAGTTAATGTGTATGCACGTCATGCAATTTCAACCCTTGGAATATCCAGCAGGACTCCAGGTTACTGGATACATTCAGTGCAGGTAATTATCTGAAGCAATGTTGCATTTAAGATTTGAAAATGACATTAAAGTACAAAAGAAAGGTCTTGAGCTCACACAGTACCTTTCATAACCTCAAGGCATCCTAAAATACATTTCTCAGTGAATGTAATACATTGATGTATAGCCCTTCACTTGTACAGGAAGGCCTCACCAACAAATAATTTAGATGAACAAAGTAGCAATGGTTTATTGATAAGCACATTAATGTTCAGATTTGAGGAGCTCTGCAACTCTTTCAACAAAGATACAGTCGACTGCAGCTCATTTGAGAGGTCAGCAAAGACGTAATGTTTCTGCGGGTAGTCAGAACCTATTAAATGCAGCACTAACTTGTCCTGTACTTTAACATTGCTCTACATTATTTATCATATGTATAAGATCATGAGAGGATTAGGTCGGGTAAATGCACAATCTTTTATCCAGCGTGGGGAAATCAAGAATTAATAGGAACCTGCGGGGCAACATTTTTATACATTGGGTGGTAGAAGTGGGGAATGGGCTACCAGATGCGGTAAGAAACTGGTACTATCACGACATTTAAGACATATTTGGACAAGTGTATGTACAGGAGAGGTTTGAAAGGATATGGGCCAAACGCAGGTAGGTGGGACTAGTGTAGATGGAGCAAGTTGGTTGGCATAGGCAAGTTGAACCGAAGGGCCTATTTCCACACTGTATGACACTCAAGCTTGTGGAATGAAACTGGAACTTTGGCTAAGTGAGACCTGCGGTTATTTCTTATTTCACAAATGTATTAGCAGCCATAATGATAATAGGCATCACCTGCATTTCAAAAGGAAATTATTCATTTTAAGCCAAAGTTTTCTGCAACCAAATGGCTTGTCAAGGAGCCATGTTTTGTAAAAATTAGTGTTGCTCTCATCCCTAATTAGAAAGGTGCGCTCAGATCCCCAAGACATGAGAATTGTAACCAACATTGATGTTAAACCTTGTTTCATGTGAGAGTTTAGATAGATGTTGAAGTATTTAACCCCATGTTCTTTTGTTAATTACACAATGTTAATGTAATAATTCATGTTATTAAAGGGAACTGAATGCTTGTTATTCAATTTCAAAGTGTTGGTACAGGTGCACAACCTTTTATCCGAAATTCCAAATAACGAAAAGCACCGAATAGCGGACATTTTTTCGGTCCTTGAAGAAAGGTCCTTGAAGACGTTCACCGAGGGCGGCCCGCAGAGGTGACAGCGGAACCTCCGGTCAGTCCTCGAAGAAAGGGGAACTAAATCCCCATTCATAAAAGAGAAGGTGAGGGTATATTGCGCGGGAGGGTTAATAATTGACAATCTGCTGCTGCCTGCCCGCTGAGTTAAAAAGTTCCCATGGTAGACTCACGATACACAGTGTATCGTGAGTCTTGCGTGGGAACTTTTTAACTCATCGGGCAGGCAGCAGCAGATTGTCGCTCCCTTCAGTTTCACCCCACCGACACCCCTCTGCTTCCCGGCCATGTGTGTGACCCCTTCCCTCCCCTCTCCAGCTCCCCGCCCATTGCACCGGCGCGGGGGCTTTGCACTGTCTTCACGTCGGCGATGCCAGCAGGTCAGTGCCAGTCACCGGAGACGTCAGGACCAACGGGACACCGACCCCCAGGCCCACTGCAAGCACGGAGATCCCAGAGACCCACAGCCAGCAGCAGCCCAGCCCCGTTCCAACTACAGAGGAAAACTGCAAACTGGCCGGAGACATGAGGACCACCAGAAGCCGTTCCCCGATGGGCCGCTACGGCGACAAGTGGCAGTTCGCCCACAGCCCGAGCTGCGCCCCCTCATCGGGACACCGACCCCCGGGCCCACTGCAAGCACAGAGATCCCAGATCAGCAACTCCAGCCCAGCCCCGCTCCAACTCCAGAGGAACACGCTCCCCGTAGGGGCAGAAGCTGATGGTGTGCAAGGTACGTCTTGTTCTTGGGGTGGCGCAGCTCGGGCTGTGGGCGAACTGCCACTTGTCGCCGTAGCGGCCCATCGGGGAGCGGATTCCTCTGGAGTTGGAGGGGGAGGGGGGTATTGTGCTGTTTGATCGCCCCCTGCTATCCCAGGGACAGGGAGACACAGCGGCTTTTGAGAATGGTGGGAAATCACTTCCAAAGTTCTGCCCACACAGTCAGTACACCTCTCCTATACTTGTCTCCCGCACTAAGATCATCTCGCAAAGAATGATCCCAGCCTAACCCTCCCTATTCTCTCCTATTCTGCAAGAAAAAACTACATTGAAGACTCAAACTCGCGATCGAGTAACTGCCGGGATCGAGGCGCAAACTCGCGACCTTGCGGATATGAGCCGAGCACTCTACCACTGAGCCAGCCTTTAAAATCTACGCTAAAAATCTTCCATTCCGAAAGCCGAAAAATTCCGAATTACGAAAAGTGTCTGGTCCCAAGGCTTTCGGATAAAAGGTTGTGCACCTGTACCAAGTAATATAACTGTTGACAAACTGATTGATTTTATTCACTCTAACCTTTAGCCATCATCTATTCTTAAAACAAAGTTGTGAATGAGATTATCAAAAGAGGTTCAAGTCTTAGCAATATAACAAATAACAAGGGTGGTAAAGAGAGAAGAGTGAGTATCTGAGAGAGTTAATAAAACAAAGGTGAATGAACTGAGATTGCAATGTGGAAAAATTACATTTTAAAGGATAAAGATACTTGTTGAACAACTGAATAGAGAACTGTTGATGAGTGAGTAGTTAGATATGTATATGTATAGATTGTGAAAAGATGGATGCTGAGGAGGTTGGGGTTCCAGAGAGATCTGAGAAGCATCAAAAAGATGAAAATATCAGGACAACATTGAGCCAAGGGAATGTCAAAGCACCATGATATAATAATTGTGTGCATCAAGGTGAAACAGCTGTATTGTTTGAGGTCATAACTCACAGAAAGAAAGATTGCTTTGGTTGTTGAAGATCAATCATCTCATCCCATAATATCATCATCAGAGTTCCTCAGGGCAATGTCCACAGCCCAACATTCTTACATTCATGTTGCAACACAAGGGCAGAAGTGAGAAATTCTCCAGTTGCACAATATTGCAATTCTATTTTCAAAAAAGAAAAACACTGCAGCAGCAGATCAGAAGCTGGATATGCTGAGGTGAGTGACTTTCTTTGTGACATCCCAAAGCATTTCCTTCATCCACAAAGCAGAGTTTAGGAATCTTTTAGAATACTCTCTGTTTGTCTGGATGAGTGCAACACTGTCCATGACTTGGGACAGTTTGATGGAGACACAATATACTGTAGATGCTGGAATCTTGAGCAAAAACCAAACAAATTGAGGGACTCAGCAGGTGAGTATATAGTGGCAGTGTGAGCATACACTCAGCTAGACTACTTGGATGGCATGCCTTAAGTCAGTACCCTCTGACCAAAATGGGCTGTGCATTTTACAACAATGGATATAGTGATGTAGTGAGAATTCTCTCAATTCATGTGAAAGGATGAAATAAATGTTTAACTTCATTCAGCTCTTGCTGTTTTGCTGTAGAGGTGCACACTATCATTAATTGAAAGGAATCGATTCTATGAAACTAAATGTTTATGGTTCTTTCAACATTATTTGTCTTTCCCATTACAGTTCTTATTTGCCCAGTGCATACCTGAATGGCTGTGGATATGGGGAGCTACACTGATGAACAATAGATTGTCCAAATGTGCAACACTCAAGTCATAAAACAAAGGACATGCTGGCTCTCAGAAAATCATGTTTGTGTACACTATTATCAACAACCCAAGACTCTATTAAGCAGCATCATTACTGTGAGATTTGTTAAATAATTGTTCCATTCTGAAAATTATTGAGGTGACACAAGCAACTTTATATCACGTTGACACCATCAAAAGAGCCTCAGAATGAAAATACAATATGTATCATAATTGGGTCATTATTATCTGTATTGTTGCTGTCAACTGTTTCTAAACTAACAGATGCCATTAAACAAATTGCCTTATCGGGTTAATCCAACAAATTGCTAAACTATACCACTTAACAAATCCCAAGTTCACAATAGTATACCTAGGCAAAACATCGGTTTTATTTAATAATTATCTCCTAAATTCTAACTTCTAAATATTTTGCAAGGTAAAACAACAAAGAAGATTTTTTTTGGTGGGGATGAGGTTGGAGAATTGAATGGCCGATAGGTATATAACTAATGAAAATATATTAAACCAGTGGCTTAAAAATGTGAAAAATTAAACATTTTGGTGTTGATGTTGCTTGTAAAGAAGTATAAATTCACATTTTTGTAAAATATATGTATCTGAGAATTGCCTATTAGTATCCTCTATAGTATATTTAAATATTTGGCTGAAAGGTTTGTGGTGGTGAGGTAGATGCTGGGCAGAGTTGTATAATGTGTTAGAGGGCTATGGAGTCATGATTGCACGGAGATTAGGGCAGGTATCACCTTAACATCTGTATGCCAGGTTGAAGGCTGGATGGTGGGGAAGTGGGGATGGGGGGTGTTTACAAGTTTGAAGGAGGTGTGAATCTACCGCCATGACAGTATTGTGTGAAGATTAAAGGACCCGAGGGAAGGCAGAGTATATTACTTGGATGACATTTTAAGTTGGACTTCCAGTGCTGGCCTGGGGTTTGTTCAAGGAAGTCTTTACTAAAGATGACTCACAGGCACTTTGAAAGCTGCTTCTGCATAAGTGCCTGATGGACAGTACAAACTAACAATTAAGGTCCAGAGATGTGTTGCTTGCTAATTTTTATTTTTATTTTTATTTATCCTTTATTTAACCAGGAGAAGTCTCATTGAGATTAAAAATCTCTTTAACAAGAGAGTCCTGGCCAAGACAGGCAGCAGCACAGTTCCACAGTTACAGACAATAATTTAAAAACAACAGAGAACATATAAATAGAGTCACAGTCAGAACATCATCAAACAAAGCATGTACAGACAGAAGAGCCCGCTTCAACATCATTAAGAAGGGATTTAAATCTGTTTATAGAAACCAGCTCCTTAAGTTTCAGTTCATTCTGCAGCTGGTTCCATGTGAAGGAAGCAGCATAACTAAATGCCCTTTTCCCCAGTTCAGTACGGACTTTAGGTACAGTTAGTAAGAACAAGTCCTCAGAGTGAAGCTGATAAGTTCCTGTGCTTTTTCGAATTACATACTTCTGCAGGTATGAAGGAAGAACACCGAGGATAGTCTTATAAATAAGGATATGCCAATGATGGAGTCTGCGGGTGGACAGGGCAAACCATCCAACTTGAGCATACAAAGAGCAGTGGTGCGTGAGGGTTTTAAAATTAGTAACAAATCTCAGTGCTCCGTGGTAGACCGTGTCCAAAGACTGTAGGCATTTTGAATATGCATTCATATATAAAACATCACCATAGTCCAACACAGACATAAACGTTGCAGCAACAAGTCTTTTTTTGGCTTCAAAAGAAAAACAAGATTTGTTTCTAAAGTAAAAACCTAATTTTATCTTTAGTTTTTTCACAAGTTGCTGGATATGAGGTTTAAAAGAATGAGAATCGTCAATTATAATTCCCAGATATTTATATTGAGACACAGATTCAATTACAGAGCCCTGCAAAGTGGTGATAGGAGGGAGGTCCGAGGGCTTTGATTTAGCTTTAGTGAACAGCAAGTCATTCTGCGATTCAGATACATGTTGCATACCACTGTATGCCATGGCACATGCATAATGTTCTGTGTGCATTAATGCATCACCTAGATTGAATATTATGGATTTTGGGATTGACTTGATAAATTGCTGATTTGCAATGTTTTATTTTTTGGTAGAAGCTGGATCTAGTGGTAGACAATAACATGTCATTATTTGATCCAATGTTTAGTTGTGGATACTTTAATTTGGAATACAGTTTACCTTTCACCTAGGATAACTGATAATTTATTATATTTTTATGTGGTTGTGGTGTTGAATATGTCTGTAAAGCTGCAGCAGGTAAGAATTTCATTGTTGCAGTCCTGGTGCATATGACAATTAAACACTCTTAACTTTTGACTGTTAAAAGATATTTTGATGATTACCTTATTTTATTGGATATACCATTTATGGTTTTTGATCTTCTGAATGTATACAAGCGGAGACTGCGGGACCTGGAGTGGAGACTGCGGGACCCGGAGCTGGGGCGGCGGCCTGGAGCTGGGGCGGCGGCCTGGAGCGGAGACTGCGGGACCTGGAGCTGGGGCGGCAGCCTGGCTGGAGCTGGGGCGGCGGCCTGGAGCTGGGGCGGCGGCCTGGAGCGGAGACTGCTGGAGCTGGGGCGGCGGCCTGGAGCTGGGGCGGCGGCGGCCTGGAGCTGGGGCGGCTGCCCGGAGCTGATGCTGTGGCGGGCCGTCTCGGAGCGGAGACGGCGTTCCGGCTTTCGGCGGCGGCGACAACACCACGGAGTGCGGCATCTTCGGCCTGGATCGATCGCCTCAGCGCAGAGGGAGAACAAGGAGGGAAGAGACGGAGACTAAGACTTTGCCTCCATCACAGTGAGGATGTGTTTGGTGAACTCACTGTGGTGGGTGTTTAATTTGTGTTTATTGTATGTTTTGTTATTATTGATTCTGTGTATGACTGCAGGCAACATAATTTCGTTCAGACCGAAAGGTCTGAATGACAATAAAGGATCTATCTATCTATACAATGGGAACTTAATTTTACAATCACTCTGTAAACCAAAGTACAAATCCTTTGTGCTTTCTTTTCTAAACCAGTTTGAAATATTCAATTTGCTATTTTCCCTATCACTTATCCCCTATCCCCTAAACACCCTCTTGTAGTCCTTGATCTGGACTAATTAAAGGGTTTCCATTCACTACTATATTTCATTCACCATGTTTAGTTCCTAAAATAATTCTTCAGAGCTGGATTTTACATTTGTAGAAGTCTGTTGTTATTACTCTGTGAAAATGATGACAGGCTCTGCAGGATGCACATATACACTACTGCAAAGGGTTCAGTATTTTGCAATATTCTTGATAGCAATTTTTCAGAGATTAGTTCTTTTGTCCTCCTCTCTACTCTTTATCTCGACTGTGTAGCCAGACATGCCTCCAACACCATCTTTAAATTTACCAATAAATAACAGGTCAGATATGCTGCCTGTCCTGCTGAGTTACTCCAGCATTTTGTGTATCTTAGGTCCGATAATTAGTCAGATTTCAGGAGGGAACTTGATAATCTGATTGAATGGTATCAGAACAACAATTATGCTCTGTTATCAAGACAAAAGAGCTGAATGTTAACTTCAGGAAGGGAAAGCCAATCTCGGTGTCTTCATCAATGGGACGAGAGTTAACAGTTTCAGGTTCCTAAGCGGGTATATCTGAATATCTGCCCTGAGCCCAGCACATTGATGCAATCATAAAGAAAGCGCATTACCACCATTAGAAGATTAAGGAGAATTGGAATGTGGCCAAATACTCCATTGAACTTGTACCAGGTGTGCCATAGCAAGCATACTGGCTAGTTGAATCAAAATAACTCAAATGTCCAGGAATGAAGGGGACTGCAGAAAGTAGACTACCTGGTTCATCACAGATACTGACATCAGCATTGAAGGAATCTAGGAGGTGCTGCCTAAAAAAGGCAGCTAATATCATCATAGATCCACACCACCCTAGCCATGCCCTGATCTCACTACTACCATCTGGGAGACAGTACAGGAGCCTGAAAACTGAACTTCCAGATTCAAGAACAGCATCTTCCCAGCAATCAAGAGATTCTTGAACACTGCCCAACACTAACGATGAACTTTGTTTTGGTTGCTCTACAAACTGGTGTTTGCACTAGTATGGTCGGATTATCATTATTAATTTACCGTGTGATTTATTGTTTTATTCATTTAATGTATTTTGATTATTGCAATATGATTTTGTATTATTCGGTTAATGGGCTTGTAAAGCTGCAGAAAGTAATAATTTGAAGATATTGGAATTCCTCAGCAGGTCAGACAGCATCTCTGGAGAAAATGAATAAGTAACGTTTCAGATCAAGACCCTTTTTCAGATCCAAGTAATAATGTCATTGCTCCATGGCCGATGCATATGACAATTACATTTATATTAAATTTATAGACTGTGTGGTAATTTCATTGGGACACTTGAAGACTTATAGCACTAAAACTTCCTTGTAAGAGAGGTGCCCCATAAATGTAACAGTGTAGGAAGGAACTGCAGATGCTAGGTATGTTACAAAGCTTACCTTCAGCGGCGCTGCAGTTCTGTCACTATCCTTGTGTGTGACTTTGGCGCCTTTGAGATGGGGGCAGGTTTAAAATGCCGTTTTTTCCCAGCCTGTTCAAATCTATTTTTGTCAGGCTGTTTAGCTGCTGAAGAATAATCGCTCCGACATCGTTTTTATTTAGTTTTTTTTAAACTGCACTGGATATTTTAAGGGCAGGAGTAATTTAAAAATCAACTTCTGAAGCCGTCAACACTGACAACGGGGACGGATTTCACGTACGGGACAGGTAAAGGAAAGCCGTTTATTTTACATATAAACGTGCTTCTTAGGATGCCTTTAATCAACATTTTACGTTGCGAAAAGGTGATTTAGGCCCCATACGAACCGGCTGTATTTTTCCTGCCGATATGGGGTTTAAATTCACCGCAACCGCAACGTTCCAATCGATCGCGTTCCACAAAATTCCACTCGCAAGATGATTTAAATGGCCATTAATTTATGGGAATTAAACACTAAATTCCTTTCATTTGGCCTATAAATTCATGACAATAAGATTTAAAAATTATGTTATATTGTGAATTCTTGTGTGAATGTTATTTAGACATTTAGGCTATTTAAAAATGTTAACCTTTTCTTAAGAAATTGATAGATGTTTAGATCTAGTAATTGAATTCTGTAATTAGCTACAATTAGGTAACTAACTAATTAATTATATGCTTTAATTTCAGGTCATCCAAGATTGTTTCATATTTGTTTCAGAATGCTTAAATCTATAACAACTGGAAATTTCATTCAGTTCTCTTAATTTTTAAGAAAGTTATGGGCTTTTGACTGTCCTTGATCACAGCTTTTGAGTTAAGTCAATGGAAAAGCAATAGGGAACAAGATGCTAATTTCCGAGTATGAAAATGTTTTTTAATACTGAAGATATGAAAGTGAATTAGGTGTCAAATTAAACTTATTTTATGCTTTATCTGATGGGATAAACTGCAGACTTGATTTTTTAAATCTCAAAATTTTGTGACATTGCTACAGATGCTGGTTTAAACTGAGGATAGAGACACAACATGCTGGAGTAAGTCAGTGGGATAGGCAGCATCTCTGGAGAGAAGGAATGGGTGACGTTTTGGATCTCGACCCGAAACATCACTCATCCTTCTCTCCAGAGAAGCTCCCTGTCCCGCTGAGTTACTCCAGCATTTGGTGTGTACCTTCGATTTAAACCTGCATCTACAGTTCTTTCCGACACATGGTTCTATATATTTCACTCAAGTTCTCTAATTCTTCTAAACCACACTACCTCGAGTGACTAAAATGTGGTCTCATCACAGCCTGATATAACTGAGACAAAACATTTCTACTTTTCGGTTCAATTCTCCTCACATCTATCTTCCATCCATATTACTAAAAGTCTGTTCTTGACCGGTTTTGGCCATCTGTGCTGCGATTTCTGAGAAAACGCCGCCACCTACGGCCATCATTTTTGGCCACCTTGCTCAGAGCCCCCCTCCACCGCATGTGTGCCGAGGATTTTTACCGTCGATTAAAAATGACAGAGATATTAATGTTTTTACAAAATTCCCCATTCTCTCTGCTGCCGCCGCTGGCGGCAGGGGGGAGGGACTATAAAACCAGGAAGTGGTGTGCCACACAGTCTCTTCAAGATGGAGGAAGGCAGAGGGTCACGTTTCTCTGAGCTGTGAATAACACTGAACACATGTCTACTCAAATGTAAGTGACCTTAGTGGTTCTAAAATGCTTGCAGAATGTGTATTGGTTCTAAAGCTTGCAAAAAGTGTCTCTATTGGTTCTAAAGCTTGCAAAAAAGTGTCTATTGGTTCTAAATCTTGCAAAACAATGTCTATTGGTTCTAAAGCTTGCAAAAAATGTCTATTGGTTCTAAAGCTTGCAAAAAATGTCTATTGGTTTTAAAGCTTGCAAAAAAATGTCTATTGGTTCTAAAGCTTGCAAAAATATGTCTATTGGTTCTAAAGCTTGCAAAAAAATGTCTATTGGTTCTAAAGCTTGCAAAAAGTGTCTATTGGTTCTAAAGCTTGCAAAAAGTGTCTCTATTGCTACTAACGCTTGCAAAAAAAATGTCTATTGGTTCTAAAATTGTTCATACTAGTGCTCCAGAAAGCGTCCCCGCCCCGCCCGGTTGGCTTGGCTTGGGTGTGTCTTGAAATTGAAAGGCACTACTTACTGCAAATGGTGGCATGAAGTTGAAAGGCACTACTTACTGCAAATGGTGGCTTGGGAGCTTTCGCTTGAAGTTGAAAGGCACTATTACTGCAAATGGTGGCTTGGTTGCTTTGGCTTGAAGTTGAAAGGCACTACTTACTGCAAATTGTGGCTTGGTTGCTTTGGCTTGAAGTTGAAAGGCACTACTTACTGCAAATGGTGGCTTGGGTGTGGCTTGAAGTTGAAAGACACCACTTACTACAAATGGTGGCATGAAGTTGAAAGGCACTACTTACTGCAAATGGTGGCTTGGTGTGGCTTGAAGTTGAAAGGCACTACTTACTGCAAATGGGGGGCGTGGGTGCATTGGCTTGAAGTTGAAAGGCACTATTACTGCAAATGGTGGCTTGGTTGCTTTGGCTTGAAGTTGAAAGGCACTACTTACTGCAAATGGTGGCATGAAGTTGAAAGGCACTACTTACTGCAAATGGTGGCTTGGGTGCTTTGGCTTGAAGTTAAAAGCACTACTTACTGCAAATGGTGGCTTGGGAGCTTTGGTTTGAACTTGAAAGGCACTATTACTGCAAATGGTGGCTTGGTTGCTTTGGCTTGAAGTTGAAAGGTACTATTACTGCAAATGGTGGCTTGGTTGCTTTGGCTTGAAGTTGAAAGGCACTACTTACTGCAAATGGTGGCTTGGGTGTGGCTTGAAGTTGAAAGACACCACTTACTGCAAATGATGGCTTGGTGTGGCTTGGAGTTGAAAGACGCCACTTACTGCAAATGATGGCTTGGGTGTGGCTTGGGAGCTTTGGCTTGAAGTTGAAAGACACCACTTACTGCAAATGGTGGCATGAGGTTGAAAGGCACTATTACTGCAAATGATGGCTTGGGTGCTTTGGCATTAAGTTGAAAGGCACTACTTACTGCAAATTGTAGCTTGGGTGCTTTGGCATTAAGTTGAAAGGCACTGCAAATGGTGGCATGGAGTTGAAAGGCACTACTTACTGCAAATGGTGGCTTGGTTGCTTTGGCTTGAAGTTGAAAGGCACTACTTACTGCAAATGATGGCTTGGGAGCTTTGACTTGAAGTTGAAATGCACCTCTTACTGCTAATGGTGGCATGAAGTTGAAAGGCACTACTTACTGCAAATGGTGGCGTGGGTGCATTGGCTTGAAGTTGAAAGGCACTACTGTAAATGCACTTACTTCCTGTTTGCACTGTATATTGATTTTAGATAAAACGCTACCACTTACGGCTGTGATTTTTGGCCATCTTACTCAGTCCCCCCTCCGCTGAGCAGGTGCAGAGAATTCTTCCCATCAATGAAAAATAAAAGTGTTATTAGTTTTTATTTAAATGTTGAGAATCTCTCTCCTGTCAATCACTCCATGAAAGCCACACCTTTTCTGGTGGGGTGGGGGGGGGAGGTGTTATAAAACCCGGAAATGTGGGTGTGGCTCAGTCTTTGCAAGATGGAGGAGGGAGAGGTCACGACTCGCTGTCTTTAGTGGCTTTGCACCCTACTTCAAATGGTATGAAACTGCACTTGAATTTGGTGGCCTTGCACCCTGCTAGAAATGGTAAGAAACTGCACTTGAATTTGGTGGCCTTATACCCTGCTTGAAATAGAATTTCAAGGATTAGCCGTGAGTCAACTACCAGCCCACCAGCTGTGAGTGAGTGAGTTGCCAGCGCAACAGGCTTGATTGACTGAGACGCCAGCCCAAGAATCCATTTGGCGCACAATTTGCATACTAGCCCTCTGGAAACCAGTCCCTTCAGCCCACAACACCCATACTAGTGATCCAGAAAGCCCCCCCCCCCCAACTGGCCACCAATATTAGAATTGGTGGAGAGGTGGAATATTGCGTTGGATGACCAGCCCTCCTGTGTGATGCTGGGACCCAACGGGTCCCACTTAGTCTAGTAAGCAATATAATTATATTATCTTTCCTAAAAAAAATGCTTGCATACCCTTCTTCAGACATTCCTTCTAGCCAGAGAGGCTGCCTGCCCCGCTGAGTCGCTCCACACAAATGTACATAGATGAAGAAGGGTTTCGGCCCGAAACGTCGCCTATTTCCTTCGCTCCATAGATGCTGCTGCACCCGCTGAGTTTCTCCAGCATTTTTGTGTACCTTTGATCAAAGATCCTATGATTTTATGAAGTTGCATGAGGTGGGGCCCCAGGCGCTACGTAAATGCAACAGGTTTCATGGCCTATTACATTTTTCCTTCGCTATTCGAAAAGGCCCATTTCCTTCGCTCCATAGATGCTGCCTCACCCGCTGAGTTTCTCCGACATTTTTGTCTACCTTCGATTTTCCAACATCTGCAGTGCCTTGTTAAACAAGGTTTCATGAAAGTGCTGGAGGTGTGGCCCCAGGCGGGCTGACCACGTCCCCGCCCCGCGCACGAGCAGAGACAGCCGCCCGGCCCGGCCCGCTCCTCCCACTACTCCTACTCCTCCTCCTCCGCTGCCGTCGCCGCCATCTTGCCCCGCTGCGGCGCGGCTCATTCTCACTCGAGTTCGGCTGCGGGTCGCTCTCACTGGGGACGGCGAGCAGACGCTATCACCACAACAACAACGAACGGCAGCGCGAAGGAAAACCCCATGGTCTCTTTAAACAGTTGTTATAATTGGCCTCAATCGTCGGCATGGGTTAGCTGTAAAACTTGAGCGACAAGCTGAGCGTCGGAAGGTGTTTCCATGGTTACCGTTGCTGGGCCCGGGGGAAGAGCAGGGGACGTGCTCCAGGTAGGGAGTCTGACTGCAACTGACACTGCAGGTGACTCGCTGCATCTCGCCTGCCCGCTGCTCGCTGTAGCCTGGGTGTTCATGTGAGCCCACTGGCGAAGTGGATGGATGTCATACTGGGGAATTCTTGCTGAACTGTTTGCAAAAAAATGTATTTCACTGTACCTAGTACACATGACAATAAAGAAACCATTGTACCTTGCAAGCTAAAGAGACGTTTTGTCCATGGTCTATGCGTGTTTGCTTAGACTTTGTTATCTATTGCTTGGCATTTTTGTTAGCTTGAAATGCCAGGTGAAACTGTGGACTCTCCTGAAGTATTGTTTGCAGTGCACTGTGGCATAGGTTGTATTTGTCCTGTGAGCAGGGTGGCCTCAACTTACTTTATTAGACTTCAATTGGAAATAGTTTCAAGAATAATTGCAAACCCATTTACTCATTCTCCATTTTTAGGTGATAACACTCTATTGTGTTCTTCACATATGCCCCACCAAAGAAAGAACTTGAGGGACTTCAAAGATTTCCAGAATGATTGCCTAGATGAGTTTGTTCTTTAAATTCACCTCCAGTTTAAGTTCCATTTGGAATATTTTGGAGGACCAAGAAGAACCAAGAACCATTGATACTTTATATTTCGACCTCGTTGTTGCATATGCAATATATTACATTGAGGATGCTCTTCAAACTGTGAAGCATCTTGGACAATACAGCTCACCTGAGGAGCATCTCCAGCAACAGACTGGTTCCACCAAGATTCAGCACAGAACGCCTCAGGAGAATCTTTTTTCCTGTGGTTATCAAACTGTACATACAACTCCTCCCCCTTTTGTCATGGGGTAGATTGACTAACTCCCCTCCTCTCCCCTCAAATCTTTGCACATTCTGGACTTTCCACGTCACTTTAATTTCATGTTTCATGTATCTGGTTGTGTTTTATGACTGTTGGCAGACCAATTTCCTTCCTGGGATAAATAAAGTTCTATCTTATCAAATCATAAAGCATTGTATGTATTGTAGCAACTTTTAACTTTAATACAATTGAATTATGGAAGAATGCATAAGAGACTCAGTAAAATGTCAACAGAGATGACTTTCTACTTGCTGCATGCTTTTAAAATACAGGATTGCACACGTTGCCCGTGTAGTCTGATATGATTTAGTAGCAGCGATGTTGATTACATTTTGTTGATCTTCACCAAAACTACCCAGATTGTTGTAACTTTGAACATTAAGATTTACCTTGTAGTGTCAAAACATATTTCTGTTTACTTTGTGGACTGTTTGGGTTTTGTTATCTTTGTCCATGATTGTGGTGAAAGTATTTTCAAAGGTAGGAATTAAACAAACAAACAAACTTTTGATATGGACACAAAATGTGGGAGTAACACAGCAGGACAGGCAGCATCTCTGGAGAGAAGGAATGGATGACGTTTCAGGTTGAGATACTTCTTCAGACTGAGAGTCAGAGGAGAGCGACTTTTGAGTATCGTTGACCTTTCTCTTTATTCTGAGACCATGACTCAATTATATATGGGTTTGCACTTTAACTTTAACATAGCCTCCTACTACATATTACATAAGGGGGGAGTAAAGTTTATTTTCTGCCAACTTATCTTTAATTTATCACTAGGAATGGTACAATATTAGAGTCCTACTGTTCTTTCCTGAATCTAAATTAATTGGCATCAATCCCATGGCTTTGTTCCCACATTAGAGGCATAGAGTCAAACGAAACAGAAACCGGGGACCCATCTAACCATTTGGCCCATAACCCTCTAAACCTTTCCTATTCATGTAGCTGTCCAACTGTAATTTAAATATTGTCATTGTACCTGCCTTAATTGCCTCCTCTGACAGCTCATTCCATAAACACCTTACTGAATGAAAATAGTTGCCCCTCAGGTTCTTATTAAACCTTTCCCCACTCACACTTAAACCTATGTCCTCTGGTTATTGATTCCCCTAATTTGGGTAAAAGATTCTGGGCATTCACCCTATATATTCCCCTCATGATTTGATACACTTCTAAAGGATCACCGCTCATCCAACCAATGGTTCTTTATCATCATGTATATATATGTACAGTGAAATTCTTTTTTTGCATTCAGTTCAGTAAACTGTTGCTATACCCAAACGAAATCCCCAACAATACAAAGAAAATATGAACAGTCCACTGAAACTGCATTTAGGAGTTGCGAGGTTTGGGCTTTATTTTTATTGTCTGGTCAATGCGCCTGGTCTTCTGGAGCAGAACCTGATCCAGATAAACCTCAGGCCTCCAGCCTAAGCCTTTGTCCAGATCATCCAGTGAACCGTCATCCCTTGAGAGCGCGGAAGGTAAGACGCTGGTTCACTCTCTTACCGGCCCTTTGTCTTGTGTTCGCTGGTCCTCTCTGTTCTCCTCTCCAGTTTTCCGATCCTCAGGGTATGAGCAGGGGCCGGGCTTGGTCCTCTACAAGCCGGCCACCTCCAGCCAGAGCGTACATATTGGAGAAATGTCAAAGGGTATATTGAACAGTAAAGCAAGAGACCCATAGCTGCTAGCCCACGCTGCAACAACGCCTCAGCAAGAAGGCTTTTGTTTATGTATGCTACATATATTTCTAATCTTTGGAAATTAAGTGGAATTCACCAATATATGAGGGCATAAGTGAATGACTGGCCTTGTGATGTTAATGCAAAAGAATTGCCACTGAAAAACCATGCCTAAGTGGGACAATGAAATGAAATTAACAGCATCAGCAATCATTTAAAGTAGATACGGGATAGGGCAAAGAGGAAACAACATCTTGGGTGAGGTGCAAGGTGAAAAGTAGTTACCAGATGGGTTGAGAGCTTAGTGAGTCAGACATGTATCAAGAAGGCAGACAATAAAATCCTTGTAATGAGGCAAATCATTATTAAATCATACCACAAGCAATTTTAATTGTTTTCATTATTATTTACAGCAAGATGTCCCATCTTTCCAGTGAGGATGAGTCAAGCCTTCAATCTTTAGTTAGACAACTATTGAAGAGTATTAAGGAGAGAATTGTAGGTGCACCTTCACTTGAATGTGTGGAAGAGATTTTGCTGCATTTGGAAGAAACAGATGAAAATTTTCACAAGTATGTTAAGAAATGACAACATGTTGATTTGAATATTAAGAAGAATGAACTAGTTGAAGCTCAAACATGGGTGCCTAATTTTGGATTGTTGTTGCAATTCACATTTATCCTTGATTATAGAAGCACACGAGCAGTGGATAGAAGTATTTATATAATTAAAAATTTCCAGATTGTTTTATGTCTATTAATTCTTCATACTGTCATTTTTCATTCATCATTTGAGAACTGGATGATGGCATGGATACATTTATTTCTCTAACTTGCCTCATTGTGCGTTTTGATGAGAGGATTCTCATATGAAAAGTCCAAAATAAGTTTTGATTTCCACGCTCTTGCATGCAAATTTTGCATTATTCTCCAAAGACATGGATATGAATTGGGCGGGACGTGAAATGTTACTGAAATAAATTGGAAGTGTTGCATTTAGTATGGGGAAAACCAAAGTTAGTGGATTAAATCACCTTAAAATGCTTGGATGCAGTTTCGTTGTTTCAACTTCATTTCTACTTGGAATGTCCTTGGTTTTTAATGTTCCGCTAGACCAAGTGCAGACCCGCCAGGTCTGCTCCCCCAACGTAATATTCCACCACTCACCTGTCCCCCCAACGCAATATTGGACCACTCACGCATAGCCCCCAACTGCACAGGCGCGGCTCATTTCTCCTCATCCCCCAGCACTCCCTCCTCCTCCTCTTCACCCTCGCTCTTCAATCCCTAGAGAGGGAGGGGGGGCAGAGAGGGAGGGTAGAGAGGGAGGGAGGGGGGTAGAGAGGAAGGGAGGGGGGTAGAGAGGAAGGGGGGAGGGGATAGAGAGGGAGGGAGGGGAGTAAAGAGGGAGGGTAGAGGGAGGGGAGGGGGGTAGAGAGGTAAAGGGGCGGACGGGGTAGAGAGAGAGGGTGTTAGAGGGAGGGGATTAGGGGGGGAGGGAGGGTAGAGAGGGAGGGAAGGGGGTAGAGAGGGTGGTAGTGAGGGTAGGTAGGAAGGAGGCATCTCCTTTTCCACCCCTCCCCATCTCCCTCCTTCAAACTCCCCCCATCTCCCTCTATCACCCCACTCCCCATCCCATCTCCCGCCTCCTCATTTCCCTCATCCTCCTCCCCTCACTCCCATTCCCTGCCCCAGGACCTACCCAGGTCATAGAGCAGCGCCAGGGCCTGTAACTCTGCCTGGTTCACGTACTCAGCCTGGCCCTGGCTGTAGACTGCAGCCATCAACTCGGCCGCCGCCTGGGCTCCAGTCCAGGCCCCGACTTCATCTCTGGGCTCGTCCCTGACCCCAGACCCAGGCTCGTCCTTGGTTCCAGCAGCGGCTTCTTTCTCGGCCCTGGTCACAGCCCCATCCCAAGCTCCGGGCATGGCCCTCACTCCAGCACCAGGCTCGACTCCAGCCCAGTTCCCGGGCACGGCGTGCAGCACCACCATCCCCACCAGGTACCGGGCGTCGGGCGCTAGCAGCCGTCATCAGTCCTCATTCACCACGAACGCTGGAGTGCCCCTCCCTCCCGGAGTGTCCCGTCCTGCCTTGCGAGTGCATTGTGACGTCACTCGGGTTTTTTTCCAAAATGGGTGAGTTTTTTGTGCTCTTTTTTAAATTTAAAGGATTAATAACTTTGGAAATATAGGTGGGAATGCGACGGGAAGATGTTTATCGCCACGACGGGAAAAATATGAGTAGGATACGTGAAAATGGGAAGGCTGTGGCCTAGCGTTTGGAAGAAGATAGGAGAAGCAGATCGACACATCGTGGGCACAAGCAAGACGAAGACTTTTAGTTATATAGAGATGTCACAGAGAAAATACTAGTTTGTTGTCACTATCTTTTCCTTGGAATTAAGTACTGAAACAAATTATTCTACATTTATTTTGAACCTGTTGACTAAGTAACATCTGGGCTTTAATACAATTTGGATCAATAATATTTTAAACCACCTATTTGAATTCTGTGCAAAAATAGGCATTATAATACTTTGCATATTTTTTTCAGTAGTTCAATAGGACTGAAGGTATATTTAGAGAAACCTTTATCACTTGATGACATTGACTGCAATATCTTTTTCACCAGTATTAACAGTTGGGCGGAAATAATATAGATTGTAATACATGTATGGAAAGCATAATTAACTTCTTTGATTTGAATGAGCAGAATTACAGTATGTAGAATGCTTTATAAGCATGATTTGTTTTATTCAATTTCCATTAAAATTGGTACACAATAATAAAATAACAAATTGATTAGAGGAACCTTTTACATTTATGTGATAAGGGTATTAATTTCTCTATATCAAATTTCTGTGATTTAAGTTATGAGTTGGTGAAGTACCTACGGAACCATATTGATGACATACTGGGCTCCGTGATTGAGAAGGAGACTGAGAAATGTACTGGAGAAGGTCGAACTTTAGTTTCTGGTCAAGATACACTAGTTCAACAAGTTACCAGAAACATTCGAGAATCGAAAGAGTAAGTTATATTCATTTTGCTTTAGAATTTCCTTTCTATTTTCTCCCAGAAAGACCCTCAATGAGCACAACAATTTTAAGTGATTTAAAAGATCATAGATATTTGACGTGCATCGTCTTATTTACATCCTGAAGCTTTGCCTCACAGTGGAAATTAAGGTTGCTGTAAATCTCAACTTGTAAGGAGAGGTTGATTAGGCTGGGTTTGTTTTCCCTGGACTGGAGAAAGCTGAGGGGTGAACTGATAGAGTACAATAATATGAGGGCAATAGATAAGGTAGATGGTAAAGTTACAAGAAATATTCAAGAATCCAATGAGTAAATTATATGCCTTTTGCTTCAGAATTTCCTTTCTATTTTCTCCCAGAAAGATCCTCAATGACCTCAGAAATTTGTTACGTGCTTTAAAAGATCATAGATATTTGACGTGCATAGACTTATTTAAACCTGAAGTGTTGCCTCACAGTGGAAATGAAAGTTGATGTAGATCTCGTGACAGGGGCATCTAAGATGAGGACATAGTTTTAAGGAGAGAGGTATGACATTTAGAGAGTAATAATAATAATAATAATAATAAGCCTTTATTGTCATTGTACGTGGAAATACAACAAAATTAGGAGAGCTACTGATCAGTGCAACCAAAACGTCCAAACAAGACAAAAACACATCCAATACATTCAATACATTATTTAACTGCTTAAAATAGTAGATAAATTATAATTATCACAACTAGGTAGAATATTGCACTGGGAGAATATTACACTTTAAAATTTAATAAATACTTTAAAAGAGTTTAAAAAAAAGAAGAAATATTAGCTGAGTGGTCTGTTTTATAGTGGAAGGGGTGACAGCATTCTCATGTTGTGTGGATATTTGAGGAATTTAGAGTTCTAATGGCCCAGGGAAATAAACTGTTCTTGAGTCTGTTTGGATGTTGACACACCTGTACTGCCTACCAGAGGGCAGGAGGTTGAACATGAACTGTCCAGGATGGGAGGGGTCTTTGATTATTTTCTTGGCTCTACAGAGGCACCGAGAGTTGGAGATGTCTTCCAGGGAAGGCAGAGGGCAGCCGATGATTTTCTGGGCAGTTTTAATCACTCTCTGCAGGGCTCTCCTGTCTGCTGCTGAGCATCCAGCATACCACACCGTGATACAATATGCCAGCACACTCTCGATGGTGGAGCGGTAGAAGTATTTACTAAGAAATATTACTAAGATAGAAGTATTTGTTTTACATAGAATGGTTGGAATGCACTCCCTGATGAGGTGGTGGAGGTAGATACTTTCACAACATGTTAGAAGCATACATACAAGCACTTGAATTGTCAAGGCCTGGAAGGCTATGGACTTAATGAGGTAAATAGGATTAGTGTAGAATGGTGTAATGGCCAATGTGGATGTTGGCGGTGGGGGCTCAAAGTGTGTCTGTGTTGTACGACTAAATTATTATTATAAATTTATAGATTGTATCATTCTGGATCGGTCAAATATCATTGAGTAACCTCTTTAGTGAGCTGTCAATGCTGATTCAGTTCTGCACCATTGACTTTTTCTTTTTCTATATATGGTGCTTGACCTGCTGGGTTTTTCAGCTATTTTCTGTACATAATAGTCTTCTAATAAGGGACATAGAACTGCAAATTCCTTGGAGGAAGAACATTTCCATGACCTTTAAAATGAATCATTGAGGAACACGGCTACACTCCAAAAGAATGGTTTAGTGTGGATTAGACAGGACACCTTTGGAAGAGGATAGCCATTTCAAGACAGCCAAGGATTGACTTTTTCCTGGAGGCTTTTCTAAGGGCAGATTTGCTTGATCAGCCACTCAGCAAACTTTAGGACCCTAAAGGGATATTGAAACGTTAGTTTTGCTTTGGTGTACTGATTGAACAAAAAATACTAAATGATGATATGCTATTTTGTGATTATATCATGCTGTTTCTCTGCTCTATTTAACAAACATTGCATGTCGAAAAAATATCATGGACGACAGAGACTTGCTTATTATTACCAATTCCCCCGACATCCAGTTAACATCAAGGACATGGTTGATGATATCTGGGGTAGTGCATTTGTCTGCTAATACCATGTCATTGTTATAACCTGTAGACCACTCTGCTATTGATCTGTTTAAGGCTTACAACCAGCAATATGTAATGATGAAAAGTTCACTAATGAGGATCTATTAGAGCTTATGCACCAAAATCACTGGAGGAATAAGAAAGATAGACACAATATGCTGGAGTAACTCAGCGGGACAGGCAGCATCTCTGGAGAGAAGGAATGGGTGACGTTTCGGGTTGAGACCCTTCTCCAGACGGAGGAATAAGAAACCTGGCAACATGTCTAAAAGTGCTCGCCATGAGCAGGCTTTTGGAGTTGTTCAGCCATAACAAGAAAAGGATACTCATCTTCAAAGACACCAGTCAGAACATCAAGACATAGTGGGGTTCTGCTAGGTACACTGGATCCAAAAAATGTGATGGTTAATTAGCTGCTGTAATTTGCCCTTTCGTGTCAGAAGACAGAAAAAGAACAAGGGAAGTTGATGTTCATGCGAGAACGAATACGTTCAGGGCTTCAGAGAAATATTGGGATTGATTGGATTTGCTCTCCTGGGAGTCAGCAAAGACATCAACAACTGAATGACCCCCTTCTGAGCTGCAACAAGCATCACTTTGGCCCATATACCTGGACGTCCTTGAACCTGTCTCAATGACTGCTTCAACAGCCCTCATGCTTGGACAATTAAAAAAAATGTGCAACTCTCTATATGAAGATACTTTTTAGCCTGAATCTTTAGCCTGAATAACTTGAGATTGTTAATCCTGGTTCTAAACACAGGAGGCATCACGTATGTATGAATTTTGTAAACCATCAGAAGAATATTATATGCTTCAATGAGATCAATTTTCATTCTTCCAAACTGAAGGATGTTTAGGCCCAGTTTTCTTAAATACTCCTCATGTAATAACTTCCCCGTCCCAGGAATGAATCTGGTGAACTTTTGCTGCGCTCCCTATATTGTAAGTGCATTCTTCTTCATGTAGGAATAATAGACCTGTACACAATATCCCAGATGGCGGTTTCAGCAGGACCATGGATAATTGAAGTAAAGTGTCTCTCATCTTGCAGTTATGGGTAGCATTCATTTTCGTTATTGGCTTGCTGTACTTTCATGTTAAGTGGATGTGTATAAGGATAACCAAGTTTCACTGAACCCCACCTTTCAATCTCACTTAAAAAAAAAATAGCCTTTTAATTTTTCTACCAAAGATGGTGACTTTGTATTTTCCCCCAGTGTACTCCATCTGTCATGTTCTTGTCCATTCTTTTAAGCTGTCTCTATTTTTTCGAAGCTCCTCTGTGTAACTTTGTACATTTTCACGAAGCATGGACAAATTATACTTGATTCCCTATCCAAAATATTAATGTAGTTTTTGAACAAATGGCCACCAATCTCTGTGGCACTAGCCACAGCCTGTCAATCTGAAAATGACCCCGTTCTCTGTTTTCTGCCTTTAACCAATCCTCAGTTCACCTCAGCGTATTACCATATCTTCCACCTACACCGCTTCTCCGTGGATTGTCACCTTGTCGTGGTGGAGAAGCCTGTGTGGACCTGAGATCCTGAGAACGATGCTGTCTGGAGCTATGCTCCTGGTAGGGCCACCCATCGAGGGGGTAAGGTCGAGGGGGAGGTCTCTGACAAAGATCAATCCAACCAAGACCTCAACGGTGGAACAGGCGGAGGACGATGGCTGGCCTTAGTGGAGCGTCACAACGGCTGGGAAGGCGGATGAAGGCTGCAGCAGAAAAGGGTCTCCGGTCGTCTTGGACTCCATGCCACTGGATCCTGACCCAGATCAGTCAAGGACCGTGGGGTGACTGTCTGTGCACCTGTCTCCCCACGTTAAACAAAGTCACGCACAGGCGTCCTCCATATATGGAATAGCGCCCTGGAGACAGTCCATGGACAGCCAAGGGGCCTAAGAAGAACCTACACCGAGTAGAGTGCATTCCAATTTTGATTAATTATCTCTTGGGTGGTATCTTATTGAAGATCTCCTAAAAACGTAAATACACCACATCAACTGGTTCACTTACTTATTTTGCTACATCAGTAAGATGTTAGATTAGTCAAATATTTCCTTTTAGGAAATCCATGTTGACCAGCCACATTCTACTATTATTTTCCAAGTACCCTATTATACTTCCTTATGATTGAAATTATGCTTCATAAAATTACTCACAACATGATGGAAGAGTTTAATATATACAAGATAATTCCTTGGTTAATTGTTAAGTTGTTATGGCTCGTTTCAGATACAAGGATATGATGCGATCAATGAAAAATAGTATGATGATAGTCGTTGAGTCCCTAATTAATAAATTTGAAGAAGATCAATTGAAGAAAGAAGAACTACACAGGAAAAAACAGCATGAGCAACATACTGATTACTGCATGGAAAATTGCTCAGACAGTGGATCATTATTCAATCAGGTAAATAACTTGATAATTGTTCTACTTTTCTTATGAGTATTATTGCTGAATGATAATTTAGTAACGAAGATAGAAACAAAATGCTGGAGTAACTCAGCGGAACAGGCAGCATCTCTGGAGAGAAGGAATGGGACGTTTCGGATTGAGACCCTGCTTCAGACTGATGATCAGAAAGAGGTAATTTAGCAACCATGGCTTAGCATTTGTGAACAACAGCGATGCAATAGCAGTTACCACTAATTAGTCAGGGAAGAGGAAAACTAAACGGCGAGAGAGAGGGTGGCACAGTGGCGCAGTGGTAGAGTTGCTGCTTTACAGCTCTTACAGTGCCAGAGACCCGGGTTTGATCCTGGCTATGGGTGCTTGTCTGTATGGAGTTTGTACATTCTCCCAATGACTGCATGAGTTTTCTCAGAGAACTTCCTCCCACATTCCAAAGATGTACAGGTTTGTAGGTTAATTGGCTTGGTATAAATGTAATAAAATATCCCTAGTATAGTGTTAATGTGTGTGGATCACTGATCGGTGCAAACTCCGTGGGCCGAAGGGCCTGTTTCCATGCTGTATCTCTAAACTAAACTAAACTAGAGATATGCGGAAGGGTAAGGTGTGAAGACAACAGATCATAGCAGATGTTGATAAGGAAATGTAGAATGGTTCATTGTTAGCTGAGGGGAAGGTGATAACACAGCATACAATCAGTAATATTTAATCAGGAGGACAGTAGAACTAGTCGGAGAACTAGGATGGAGGAAGGACGAGAGAGAGGGAAAGCAAGGGTTACTTGAAGTTAGAGAAATCAATATTCACATCGCTGGGTTGTAAGTTGCCCAAATGAAACATGAGGTGCTGTTCATGCAATTTGGTTAAGCTTCACTCTGACAGTGCTGGAGGCCCAGGACAGAATGGTCAGTATGAGAATGGGAGGGGGATTTAAAATGTTTAGCAACTTGGAGATCATGTAGGCCTAGGCAAAATGAAATGGGTTTGAGGTTGAATCTGCTGACTATATAGCATTGGACCATAGAGTTCATTGTTTAAGAAATGCAGTTGTTAACCTTGGATATTCTTAAATTTTGAGTCTGTTTAAAGTAGGAGCTTTAGAAGACAGGACTTTTCAATGCTAAAAATTCTGTCCAATGTGGCATTGGTGTGGAAGAAACGATGATTTCCCAGACATCCATTCACAATTTTTTCTGATCATTCTTAATTTCCAAGGCCACATTCCTTGGGCTGCACAGTGCCACGGGGGCTAGTGCTGCTGATGCCTTCTAATAGTGACAGCAACATGGGTTCAGCCCTGACCTTAGGTGAAGTTTGGTCTCCTGTGAAATAATCAAAGGGAAATTGGTGAGCATGAGGGAGAGGATAGGTCCGAGTATTACAGAGATGAGAGGGGAAATGGGATTGTTCATTTGGGAGTCCGCAAGGACTCAATGAGCTGAATGCTCTCCATTGTGTGTCAGAATAAACATAGAAAATAATAGAGACAGCAACTGGTTACTAGCCATTTTAATTCCCCTTCCCCTCCCCATATTGACTATCCTCAACCGTCTCCATTGTCACATGCAAACAGAAATAACAATATCTCATATTTGCCGATTTCAGGTAATTACCCCTGTTTGCCCCTTTTTCTCCACTGCCCGATCCTTGGCACCTTCCTCCTTCTCCAATTCTTTCATCATTTCATTTCATTTTCCACCCATCCCTGCCACAGTCCCCCATTTTTCATGCTATGTCTCCACCCTTCTTTCCACCACCTGACTTGTTTGCCCATCAGATCCTCTTCAACTTGATCCATCTATTGTTTGCAAGGTTTTGCCCCACCTCTTCCCCTCATCTTTTTCTGCTGGTTATCTCCCCTCTGCTACCTCATTTAGAGGAATGGTCTCGACCCAAAACACCATCTGTCCATCTCTCTCCACAAATGCTGTCTGATCTGCTGAGTTATAGACAATAGACAATAGTCAATAGGTGCAGGAGTAGACCATTTGACCCTTTGAGCCAGCACCGCCATTCAATGTGATCATGGTTGATCATCCACAATCAGTACCCCGTTCCTAACTTCTCCCCATATCCCCTGACGGTCTATCTATCTCTCTTGAAAGCATCCAGAGAACTGGCCTCCACCACCTTCTGAGGCAGAGAATTCCACAGACTCGCAACTCTCTGAAAAAGCTTTTCCTCATCTCCGTTCTAAATGGCTTACCCCTTATTCTTAAACTGTGGCACCTGGTTCTGGGCTCCCCCAACATCGGGAACATGATTCCTGCCTCTAGCGTGTCCAAACCATTAATCTTATATGTTTCAATAAGATTCCCTCCCATCCTTCTAAATTCCAGAGTATACAAGCCCAGCCGCTCCATTCTATCAACATATGATAGTCTCGCCATCCCGGGAATTAACCTTGTGAACCTACGCTGCATTCCCTCAATAGCAAGAATGTCCTTCATCAAATTTGGAGACCAAAACTGCACACAATATTCCAGGTGTGGTCTCACTTGGGCCCTGTACAACTGCAGAGGACCTCTTTGCTCCTATACTCAACTCCTCTTGTTATGAAGGCCAACATGCCATTCGCTTTCTTCACTGCCTGCTGTACCTGCATGCTTACTTTCAGTGACTGATGAACAAGGACCCCCCAGATCCCGTTGTACTTCCTCTTTTCCCAACTTGACACCATTTAAATAATAATCTGCCTTCCTGTTTTTGCCACCAAAGTGGATAACCTCACATTTATCCACATTAAACTGCACCTGCCATGCATCTGCCCACTCACCCAACCTATCCGTCACCCTGCATTTTCAAAGCATCCTCTTTACAGTTCACACTGCCACCCAGCTTTGTGTCATCTGTGCATTTGCTAATGTTACTTTGAATCGCTTCATCTAGATCATTGATGTATATTGTAAATAGCTGCGGTCCCAGCACCGAGCCTTGCGGTACCCCACTCGTCACTGCTTGCCATTCTGAAAGGGATCCGTTAATCCCTACTCTTTGTTTCCTGTCTGCCAACCAATTTTCTATCCATGTCAGCACTCTACCCCCAATACCATGTGCTCTAATTTTGCCCACTAATCTCCTATGTAGGACCTTATCAAATGCTTTCTGAAAGTCCAGGTACGCTACATCCACTGGCTCCCCCTTGTCTATTCTCGTAGTTACAGCCTCAAAAAATGTTCTTTTTTTGTAATAGATGTTGCTGCTTTATTCAATGTTGAAACTGAGTGCAAGATGTAGGCATGATATTGTCCATAAGGGATTGTTTAACAACATTGGTGTCTGTGGATAGCAGTCCTAAGTTTCTCTGAAAACCAACATATCAGTAGAATTGTTTTGCTTTCTATTGTTGCTGCTGATGCTTGTGACAAAAGTAGTTAAGATTAAGTAAATCTGGGAGTCTCAAGAAAATAGTCCGAGGATTCAGAATGAGAACCAGCCATGCATCTCATGATTCTATGGCTTAATTAGGCTTTATACACCTTATTACTGTAATTGATGTAAAAATGGTGTCATGTTCCACAAGATTGCAGTAAATTCCAATGATACATAAACTGGAGGATCCAAGTTGTAGCTGGCAAAAGTTAAATGGTATTACATATTACAGTGATGCTAAATTTCACTGGTAATCTAATTGAAGACAATTTCATTAACTTTCTCACAAAATGACGGCTTTTCTGGATGACACTTCACTGGCAAACGTCCATTGTTCAGGAGTCGTCGTTGTAATTAAGAACAAAATATTGCAAGTATATAAATATTGAGCCTAACGTCTGTGGTCGGAAAGTTATTAGAGACTATACTATGGGATAAGATATACATGCATTTAGATGGACAGGGGCTGATTAGAGATAGTCAACATGGTTTTGCACCTGGGAGGTCGTGTCTCACAAATCTGAGACACAAATC
Source organism: Amblyraja radiata (assembly GCF_010909765.2). Taxonomy (NCBI): domain Eukaryota; kingdom Metazoa; phylum Chordata; class Chondrichthyes; order Rajiformes; family Rajidae; genus Amblyraja; species Amblyraja radiata. The sequence continues at coordinate 50,373,365 of NC_045960.1, read as the reverse complement.
TTCAGATGTGAAGATGTGACCAAAACGGTTGACGAGGGCAGAGCTGTAGAGGTTAGATCCCGTGGGATCCAAGGAGAGATAGCTGAATGGATAGAAATTGGCATAATGGAAGGAAGCAGAGTGTGATGGTGGAAGGTTGTTTTTCGGCCTGGAAGCCTGTGACTCAAGGTTCTGTGCTGGGCCCATTGCTGTTTGTCATCTATATCAATGATTTGGATGAGAACGTACGTACATGATTTGCAAGTTTGCAGATGACACAAAGGTGGGTGGTATTGTAGATAGAGAAGATGGTTGTTCAAAATTGCAGTAGGATTTTGATCGGTTGGTCAGGTGGGCTGAGGAATGGTTGATGGAATTTAATACAGAGAAACATGAGGTGTTGCATATTGGGAAGTCTAACATGGGCAGGAGCTACACAGTGAATGGTGGGGTTCTGGGAAGTGTGTAGAGCAGAGGGAACTAGAAGTGTAGGTACATAGTTCCTTGAAGAGGAGTCAAAGGTAGATAGGGTGGTCAACAAGGCTTTCGGCACATTAGCCTTCGGTCAGAATATTTAGTACAGAGGTTGGGAGGTCATGCTCAGTTACACAAGACACTGTGGAGCTTATATTTGGAGTATTGTATTTAATTTAAGTCACCCTGTTATAGGAAAGATGTTGTCAAGTTAGAAAGGGTGCAGAGGAGATTTACGAGGATGTTGCCAAGACTCGAGGGCTCAAGCTAAAGGGAGTGGTTGAACAGGTAGGACTTTATTCCTTGGAGCACAGGAGGGTGAGGGGTGTGTTGGAAGGAACTGCAGATGCTAGTTTAAACCAAAGATAGACACAAAAAGCTGGAATGATTCAGCGGGACAGACTGTATCTCTGGAGAGAAGGAATGGGTGACGTTTTGGGTCGAGACGCTTCTTCAGACTGGTTAGGGGTAAGGGAAGTGACACACATGGATGATGATGTGGAGAGATAAAGGACAGTGAATAAAAGATGCGCAAAAAAGTAACGATGATAAAGCAAACAGGCCATTGTTAGCTGTATGTAGGGGAAAATGAGAAGCTAGTGCAATTTGGGTGGGGGAGGGAGAGAGAGAGAGATGGAATGCCGGGGCTACCTGAAGTGAGAGAAATCAATATTCATACCGCTGGGCTGTAAGCTGCCCAAGGAAAATATGAAATGCTGTTCCTCCAATTTGTGTTTAGCCTCACTGACAATGGAGGAGACCAAACACAGAAAGGTCTGTGCAGGAATGGGAAGGAGAAGTGTCCTGCAACTGAGAGATCAGGTAGGTTCAGGCGGGCTGAGTGAAGGTGTTCTGTGAAACGATCGCCCAGTCTATGTTTGGTCTCGCCGATGTACGAGTCCACATCTTGAACAACGGATACAGTGGATTGGAGATCTAGTACAGTATTACATTGCAGTAGTTGCAGATGGTCCAAGTAAATTTGAGTGCACGATGAAAATTGGTGGTGAAGTTGATGAAGCCCATGAGTTCTGCATGAGTGCAGGAGGTAGCACCGATGCAGTCATCAATGTAACGGAGATAGAGTTCGGGGATAGGGCCAGTGTACGCCTGGAACATTGTTCAAAGTTCAGGTAGGCATAGCTGGGGCCCATGCGGGTGCTCATAGCTATGCCTTGGACTTGGAGGAAGTGGAAGGAGTCAAAGGGTAAGTGGTTATTTTCCAAGTAATAATCACCTCTTACCTTTCTTCCTCTTTTCTGTCTCAAGTCTCTCCTAATTTTCTCTCCATCTATTTCCCTCCTGCCCTGATTTAATTCTCAACTTCTGTGTCCTATTTCTTTTAACTTAGTTCTTTACATTGCTGCTTGGGCTACTTGCTGCACCTGGTTTTAACCCCCCTCCCCACCCCATCCTCTTTTAAAAATGACATGGGTGATTTCCTTCTCATTAGGAGGTCACTACATAATGTTTGAAAATACATCTATTAAGTACCATGGAACGTTTTACTTAATGTACTTAGCAACCAAAGTTAAAATGGTGCCACAGAGGAAATTTGAGTGTTGTGCTAGAATTTCAGTCTTTGAAATGCTACCTGAAAAAAATAGCTTTACACGTATAAACATGTACACTTCCCTTTGTAATCTACCACCTCTACAGGCATTTGAGCTGGAAATTGAGGAGAGAGGATAAAAGTTTGGAATTGATTGGAAGTGTGGCCAAAGAGATGGTGGGGATGAGTTATTTGGCAAAATGTTCTGGGTGGGTTATTTGGTAAATGATTTGAGAAGTTTGGTATGGCTTATAATTAGACGGGATATCTCGGAATGGGTAATATAGCCATGGATGTACGTATACAGCACAGAAATAGGCCCTTTGGCGAGATACATCCCATGCTGACCAAAATACTCAACAAAGCTAGTCCCATTTGCCCTTGTTTAACCAATATCCTAAACTTTTCTTATCAGTGTATTTGTTCAAATGTCTTATAAATGTTGTTATTGTACCTGCCTTAACTGCCTCACCTGGCAGCTCTTTCCATATACCCACCAGCCTCTGTATGGAAAAGTTGGTAGGTTCCTATTAAATCTTTCCCTTCTCACCTTAAATGTATGTCCTCTAGTTCTTAATTTTCCCAACCCTGGGACAAATGATTTTATGCACCTCTATGAGATCAACCTTAGGCTCCAGTCTGCTAAGGAAATGTCCTAGTTTGCCCAACCTCTCGCTATAACTCAACCCTCGAGTCCTGACAACATCCTCACAAATCTTCTCTACACCTTTTCCAGGTTAATAGCATCTTTCCTGCAGGCTGGTGAGCCAGTGAATAGAAATAATTGAGCAGGCAGCAAAATGTTGATTATAATCGAACAGCACTTGTTGCAGAAGATCTTCAAAAAGCTCATTGCAGTAATTTAAAACTAATCATGTATTCTCCTCATAGCTTTTTCAAATGTGGCAGAGCAGAAAGCACTAGAAGATTAAAACTCAATTATCACATTTGTAAATGTGAATAATATTGACACATCTTGAAAATTTGTAACATTGAAATACTGCAGTTGCTGGAAATACTGAAGTAACATCATGCAATGTCAGAAATATTAAACAGATTGGGTAGCATCCACAGAAAGCAGAACAGAATATTTCAGAATTGGAACTTGGAAAAGAATGAAGTAAAAGAGGATTGTAAAGCTATTTCTGAAGGTGGGATAAATGGGAGAAGACAAATCAAATCTGAAATGTCAGAAGAGAGAAAAAGCATGAGACACCAGAAATTCAAGAATGTCAGGGGGCAGAAATTAGCAGAGTTGTTATTACTAAAGAGAAGTTGCTTTAGAAGCTGAAATATCTGAACCTGGGTAAGTCAATTGGATTGCACCGCAGGGTTCTGAAAGTGGTAGGGTTGTGATTATGGAGGCATTGTGATTGTGTCCCGGGGAGCTGCGAGCGCGGCGGGAGTACCCCGAGGAGCCGGATGGCGAGGCCTGTCTGGGCCGAAGGAGCCTCAGCAGTGGCAGCAGTGGGAGCCTCAGCGGCAACAAAGAAACATAGAAAATAGGTGCAGGAGTAGGCCATTCGGCCCTTTGAGCCTGCACCGCCATTCAATATGATCATGGCTGATCATCCAACTCAGTATCCTGTACCTACCTTCTCTCCATACCCCCGATCCCTTTAGCAACAAGGACCACATCTAACTCCCTCTTAAATATAGCCAATGAACTGTCCTCAACTACCTTCTGTGGCAGAGAATTCCAGAGATTCACCACTCTCTGTGTGAAAAATGGTTTTCTCATCTCGGTCCTAAAAGACTTCCCCCTTATCCTTAAACTGTGACCCCTTGGTCTGGACTTCCCCAACATCGGGAACAATCTTCCTGCATCTAGCCTGTACACCACTAAATAATTTTGTAAGTTTCTATAAGATCCCCCCTCAATCTTCTAAATTCTAAAATTCTAGCGAGTACAAGCCGAGTCTATCCAGTCTTTCTTCATATGAAAGTCCTGCCATCCTAGGAATCAGTCTGGTGAACCTTCTCTGTACTCCCTCTATGGCAAGCATGTCTTTCCTCAGATTAGGAGACCAAAACTGTACACAATACTCCAATACTCACCAAGGCCCAGTAAAACTGCAGTAGAACCTCCCTGCTCCTATACTCAAATCCTTTTGCTATGAATGCTAACATACCATTCGCTTTCTTCACTGCCTGCAGCACCTGCATGCCTACTTTCAATGACTGGTGTACCATGACACCCAGGTCTCGTTGCATCTCCCCTTTTCCTAATCGGCCACCATTCAGATAATAATCTACTTTCCTGTTCTTGCCACCAAAGTGGATAACCTCACATGTATCCACATTATACTGCATCTGCCATGCATTTGCCCACTCACCCAACCTATCTAAGTCACCTTGTAGCCTCCTAGCATCCTCCTCACAGCTAACACTGCCCCCCAGCTTCGTGTCATCTGCAAACTTGGAGATGTTGCATTCAATTCCCTCGTCCAAATCATTAATATATATTGTAAATAGCTGGGGTCCCAGCACTGAGCCTTGCGGTACCCCACTAGTCACTGCCTGCCAACGTGGGCCTCGGCGGCACGGGGACCTCGAGATCGATGAACGTGAGGGGGGAGGGGAAGACAATGGGGACCCGGTGTGGGGGACCACCATTAGGGACAGTGGGAGAACAAAGGGGGACCCGGTGTGGAGGGGTGGGGGGACATTAGTTTAGAATCCTCTGCTCCGGGTACCACTGGGTGGCACCCGTAATGTCCACCTCGCCAGCAGTCTATCTTGTCCCTTCTCTGTTTTTATTATTTTAAGTAAGTACTAGACTCAGCATCACACGGGAGGGCTGGTCCCCCAACGCAATATTCCACCTCTCCACCAATTCCAATATTGGTGGCCAGTGGGGGAGGGGGGGCTTTCTGGAGCGCTAGCATGGGTGTTGTGGGCTGAAGGGACTGGTTTCCAGAGGGCTAGTATGGACATTGTGGGCTGAATGGATTCTTGGGCTGGCGGCTCAGTCACTCAAGCCTGTTGTGCTGGCAGCTCACTCACTCACGGCTGGTGGGCTGGCAGTTGACTCATGGCTATTCCTTGAAACTCCATTTTAAGCAGGGTGCAAGGCCACCAAATTCAAGTGCAGTTTCATACCATTTCAAGCAGGGGGCAAGGCCACTAAAGACAGCGAATCGTGACCTCTTCCTCCCCCATCTTGTAGAGACTGAGCCACGACCACACTTCCAGGTTTTATAATCCCTCCCGCTCCCACCAGAAGGGGCGTGGCCTTCATGGCGTGATTGACAGGAGAGAAAATCTGGATCGGGCTGGGTCGGACCGTTTCCGGTCCCTCCCTCCAAAAATTGTGTCCGGTTGGAGATCTCCGCCGGCCATCCAGAGCCTCCCGCAGCTACAGTAAAGATGCGATGGCACAGGAAGGGGCGGACCGTCCCGCGGAGTGCCAGTAGAAGTGACTAATACGCGCGGCGCTGAATGGCAGGGGAGGCAATTGATCTGCACACGCGCGGTTTTTAAGATTTTTAAATCTTGATAACTCTTACCAGCTTCCACCGATCGGACAGAAACGGTGCAATCGCAGCACAGGAGAACGGTGAGTAAGCTGGCAAAAAATCATAGCGCTATCGCATACTGTTTTTGCGCAAATAGAATGATTGCCAAACCGGAAGATACAAGATCAGAGTTTTAGTTATGTATAGATAGATTATTGATATCTCTTTGTAGATTTAAGAAATTTTAGTTCAGAACTCACTGAATAATTTGTTGATGATTTATAGAATGATTGGAGTAATACTTGGCCATAAGAATGGAATAATGCAACAATTTGATAAATAAAAGTTGTTGTACATCCAGCTTTAAATGTCACATTTAACCCTGATGATAATTGTGTTGATTCATTATATTGGCTATTTGTTATCCTGTTGAAAATGACTTGTCAACTATAATCCTTCATATATCATTGCCATTAAGTGTGTCAAATATAATTCATTGTTTTACTGCAGAGCTACACATTTATGAATCAGGAACAATTGCAGATTTTAATAGAAAGAATGGATCCTGGCCAGCCAATGGAGGTGAGTGCATCATTATTGGATATCCACTATTATAGAGGATATCAATATTTCCTAAATACTGTTGTGTCACACTGACAGTAGAAGAGTAGTCTAAACAAATTATGCATTCAAAGGTAGACATAAAATGCTGGAGTAACTCAGCGGGACAGGCAGCATCTCTGGAGAAAAGGAATAGGTGATGTTTCATGTCGAGACATTTCTTCAGACTGATGTCAGAGGAGTGGGCGGTACAGAGATAAAATGTAGTTGGAGATAGTAAGACTGGTAGGAGAACTGGGAAGGGGGAGGGGAGGGGATGGAGAGAGGGAAAGTCAGGGCTACTTGAAGTTGAAATTATATGTTCACTTGGCCTCAGCATATATAGTACAATGGACAAGGCACCTGTCTTTTTATTAAGATCGTGCTCTTTTAAGTGTAAATTAACCATTCTATACAGATGGTGGCATAAATGCTGATATTAACAGTTACAGTTAATTTGATTCACTTTGATGAAATAAATTGATTCAACCGAGTTTTCTTTTCAAGGTTCGCCAGGATGCCTTGCACACTCTATGCTGTGCTCCTCCATCTGATGTATTGAACTGTGAATACTGGGGAACTCTTTGCAAATACATTGCTGCAGCTCTTTCAGATCCAGACTCTACATTGAGTGTAATAAGCTAAAATATACTTACAATTTACTATACGCTGAAAGTGCTATTAAATCGGGAATTGTAAGATTTTCATACGTCAACACTGCATTTTTTGATTAATTACTGTAATTTGTGGCATATTTTATAGTATCTATTAGGCTCGTTCTCTTGCTGAAGCAGCTTAAGTGTTACAAACGTACTTTTAAATATATAAAAAATGTGAAAGGTAATGTATGTCTCCACCCCATAATAACAATAAGTTTTCAGAAGTGACAGTGAACTATACCACAACATAATTAAGAAAATAAACACAGAGAAAACTGGAAACACTCAGCAGTTCTGGAAAGGGACAAGGAGCTAATATTTAATGTCGAAGACCTTTCTTTAGAACTATGAAATTGAGAATGAAAATTCGTTTTGAGTTGCATTAAGAGCGGGTACAGTTGGATGGAACAAAGGGAATATTTCTGATTATGATGAAGCCAATGTTCTCTGGGTGAATTAACATTTACACATTGGTCTGGTTAACAGGTTAATGAGAGCAGTTAGAGAAAGCAAATGAAGGGATGTGTTAAAGCTTTGAAAAACAGGTTGGAACCGTTTGTGAAACCTGAAGTCAAACACACTAGAAATGTAGACATAAGAAACTGAAGATAATAATAATAATAATAATAATACATTTTATTTATGGGCGCCTTTCAAGAGTCTCAAGGACACCTTACAAAAATTTAGCAAGTAGAGGAAAAACATGTAAGCGGAATGAAATAAATAGTGGAGACATGACTAGTACACAAATTAAAGACAGAATTCAATTCAAAACACAATATGAGGCAATTCAAGCACAGATGAAAAGAGAGGGGGACATGGGACTAAGGATAGGCAGAGGTGAAGAGATGGGTCTTGAGGCGGGACTGGAAGATGGTGAGGGATATGGAATTGCAGATCAGTTGGGGGAGGGAGTTCCAGAGCCTGGGAGCTGCCCTTGAGAAGGCTCTGTCCCCAAAACTGCGGAGGTTGGACTTGTGGATGGAGAGGAGACCGGCTGATGTGGATCTGAGGGACCGTGAGGGTTGGTAGGGGGAGAGGAGGTCAGTGAGATATGGGGGGGGGTCAGATGGTGGAGGGCTTTGTAGGTGAGGACCAGGATTTTGTAGGTGATCCGGTGGGAGATGGGAAACCAGTGAAGTTGTTTGAGGACTGGAGTGATGTGATGCCAGGATTTGGTGTGGGTGATGAGTCGGGCGGCTGCGTTCTGGACCAGTTGGAGTCAGTTGATGTAGGTGGAGCTGATGCCAAGGAGAAGTGAGTTGCAGTAATCTTGTGCAAAAAAGTGCCTGGATGATCTCAGTGAGTCAGGCAGCATCAGTAGAGGGAATGAAAAAATTACATTTCATGTCACGATTTTTCTTTAAAAACACTAGATATTTCGATAGTAAGTGAAAATTTTAATATTAGAAATTGGCATCTTCAGCAATCACAATTTCCTATCACATATATTGGTTTGATAGAGTTTTTTTTAAACAATGTTCATAAAAACATATTTGCACAATGCCCACAAAACAAACTTTGCACAGAAAAATCAATTGGCATTACTGTAGTGTTTACCGTCTTTAGTGCATGTTTGTGCAGTGTTGTTACTCTGACGCCCATCTTACCAAAATCTTGTTGAAGCATTGTAATGGCCTAATGTGTTTTTGTCAAAATGTTCAACCATATTTAATCTGAAGCACACCTGAAACAAACTTCTAGTAATGTTGAAAGCTCAAACTGAGCTTTATTTAGCATTAGATACATCACTTTGCAATTATAAGCATAACTCTCTCTCTTGAATAAACAGACACAATCAGTGATCCCAGTTATCATAGTAGCAAGATATTTCATCAGGTTGCTGCTCAAAATTAGGTGGCTAGAGGTGCCAGAGGAAATATGCAAAAGAAAACTGATTTTACATTAATCAGATCAGGAAACAAAAACAAGAGAAATATGTAGCACTGATGGCAAGAGTTATCTGTAAGGATTTGAGAGACCTCATTTGAATCACTATCAAATGCCCTCACAAGTGTGTTTGTAAAATTTGAATTTCACAAACATTGCAGCTTGCACTCTTTGGCATAAGTGTTTCTTTTGACTGTGGCAAAGTTGCAGTGAACGGCAAGGTGTCATGGGGCATAGTTCAACAGAGGCAGCCGAAGAGCATCCTCTGGCAAGACTTCTGAGTGAGGATGACCCTGACTTTGACATTGTGTAAAGTGGTATTGCATAAGTAAGCGCAGAGCACTGTTTTGGAAATGATGCTGATGAATTTAGTTTTATTTGTTTCAAAACTTTCTGGAAAAAGTGCAGTGAAAGTGACTATTGCTAGAAAAATGATGCAGCTTTCTTGGCCCACATCTTTAACTTGCGAATGTTGTCATGTTATCATTGTCTAGTGGTCAAAAGTAAATTTGAAGTATTCATTTTTGGAAGGTATAATTTATTAAAGTATTACATGTAAAGAAAAGATGTGGAATACATAAAAAAAAATAATGTCTCATTTTCTTTAGGATAAAGGCCTTCGGTTCTATGCAAAAACATTCTCATCATCAACATTTAGCATTTCAAGGGAAATCTACACATGCCTGGGTATGGATTAAACATTTATTGCAATTTTTTTGAGAGAATTGATCCCATGTAGAAATATGTAACCCATCTGAGATTATTAATGTATTGTATATTTCTTGGAAATACTTCTTGAAATCATCTGGAAGCCAATTTAATGTTAACGAGCTAATGCACCAGCATCACAAAACTATTGTATCATTTGGTGCTCAACTGAATTGGAATTGAACAGATTAAATAATTTAGTATGTTTTTATTGTTCCAATTTGATTGTCTACATATGTTGGTCAACTTTAGGATGTTCAGTGTAATTTATTATTTCATTCTAATTGCAGATACACATTAACTGATTAGTTGAAGCAATTGCACATTCCCATAATTTGCTTTTCACATTTTCTGTAAGTTAAAAAACATACATTGTTAAGGGATGCATTAGTGATGTGATGCTGGGTGCCATGATTGTACATATCGAAATTGACCTTGGGCTAGAAATAGAATTGCATTGCAGAACCTCTGGGCACAATGTGACTATTTCATTAGAAAACTAATGCACCATGTAAGAACAAGAGGAGGAAATTATTAAATTGTTTGTCTAACAGTCAGTACTAGACAAATAAATTATTTCCCAATGATTATTGGGAAGTCCAATATTTTAGGAACCAATGTAAAGCATTCCATAGACCTCGACTCTATGCTTTTGCATCTTTCTATGAATTATCACAACCTGAACCGGAGCGTTTGGAAATTATTGCAATAATTACCCCTAGAATGATCACCATTGACCTATTTATGACATTATTTAGCTCAATTTGGTTTCCTCCGTAACATTGCTTGCCCGTATCTGTGCTTTAACTCACTTGAAACCCTGATCCAAATTTTTATTATCGCCATATTTAACAATTTGCTTATCCTCCTCTGGTTACTCTCCAAGTCATGTGGTTAACAAAAGCATTATATATTGCATTCAATCCTGTTCACTTTACTTTCATTGGTTCCTAGTTAAGTCACAATACTTAAAAAAATAAGTTGAATCATTTTCAGATATTTATGGCCTTTTTCTTTTTGAGTTTTTATCTACAATAATGTAGAAGGAGGGCTTTTGGCCCACCTGGATCATGTCAGCAGAAGATTCGTGGTAGCCCCTTTTACCCTTGCATTATTTTCTTCTATCCCTGTAACTTATTCTGTATCGCATGTCCATTAACTCCCCTTTTAATAATGTTTTACTAATTTTCCTTCCCTAAAGTGTAATTTTCAGTAAAGCATATAAAGTACTGGAGTAATACAGCAGGTAGACAAAAATGCTGGAGAAACTCAGCGGGTGAAGCAGCATCTAGGGAGCGAAGGAATAGGCGACGTTTCGGGTTGAGACCCTACTTCAGATGTCGGGGGGGTGGGAGAAAGGAAGGAAGAGATGGAGACAGTAGGCTTGTGGGAGAGCTGGGAAGGGGAGGGGGACGAGGGAGAAATCGAGGACTACCTGAAATTGGAGAAGACAATGTTCATACCGCTGGGGTGTAAACTACCCAAGTGAAATATGAGGTGCTATTCCTCCAATTTGCGCTGGGCCTCACTCTGGCAATGGAGGAGGCCCAGGACAGAAAGGTCAGATTCGGAATTAGGGGGGGGTGGGAGATCAGGTTGGTTATTGCGAACTGAGTGGAGGTGTTGGGCGAAGCGATCGCCAAGCCTGCACTTGGTCTCACCGATGTAGAGCAGTTTACATCTGGAACAGCGGATGCAGTAGATGAGGTTGGAACAGGTGCATGCGAACCTCTGCCTCACCTGGAACGACTGCTTGGGTCCTTGGATGGAGTCGAGAGGGGAGGTAAAGCGACAAGTGTAGCATTTACTGCGGTTGCAAGGGAAAGTACCAGGGGAGGGGGTGGCTTGGGTGGGAAGGGACGAATTGACCAGGGAGTTACGGAGGAAACGGTCTCTGCGGAAAGCAGAAAGGGGAGGAGATGGGAAGATGGGGCCAGTGGTGGGATCCCTTTGGAGGTGGCGAAAATGTCGGAGGATTATATATTGCGTGCAACGGCTGGTAGGGTGGAAGGTGAGGACAAGGAGACTCTGTCCTTGTTACGAGTAGGGGAAAGGGGAGTAAGTGCTGAGCTACGGGATATAGAGTAGACCCTGGTGCGAGCCTCATCTATAATAGAAGAGGGGAACCCCCGTTCCCTAAAGAATGATCTGGAACACCTCATCCTGGGTGCAGATGCGGCGTAGACGGAGGAATTGGGAGTAGGGGATGGAGTCCTTACAGGAAGCAGGGTGGGAAGAAGTGTAGTCCAGATAGCCATGGGAGTCAGTGGGTTTGTAGTAGATATCGGTCAGTAGTCTGTTACCTGCGATGGAGATGGTGAGGTCGAGAAATGGTGGGGAGATGTCGGAAATGGTCCAGGTGAATTTGAGTGCCAAATGGAAGTTAGTGGTGAAATGGATGAAGTCAGTGAGTTCTGCATGGATGCAGGAGGTAGCACCAATACAGTCGTCAATGTAGCGGAGGTAGAGTTCGGGGATAGGACCACGATACGCCTTCAACAAGGATCATTCGACGTACCCTACAAAGAGACAAGCACAGCTGGGGCCCATGCGTGTGCCCATTTCTACGCCTTGGATTTGGAGGAAATTGGAGGAGTCAAAGAAAAGGTTGTTGAGGGTAAGGACCAGCTCTGCTAGGTGGAGGAGGGTATTAGTAGACGGGGAGTGGTTGGTTACATAGAAACATAGAAAATAGGTGCAGGAGGAGGCCATTCGGCCCTTCGAGCCAGCACCGCCATTCATTGTAATCATGGCTGATCATCTCCAATCAATAACCCATGCCTGCCTTCTCCCCATATCCCTTGATTCCACTGGCCCCTACTGCTCTACCTAACACTCTCTTAAATCCATCCAGTGATTTGGCCTCCACTGCCCTCTATGGCAGGGAATTCCACAAATTCACAACTCTCTGGGTGAAAAAGTTTTTTCTCACCTCAGTCTTAAATGGCCTCCCCTTTATTCTAAGACTGTGTCCCCTGGTTCTGGACTCGCCCAACATTGGGAACATTTTTCCTGCATCTAGCTTGTCCAGTCCTTTTATAATTGTATGTTTCTGTAAGACTCCCCCTCATCCTTCTAAACTCCAGTGAATATAAGCCTAGTCTTTTCAACCTTTCCTCATATGACAGTCCTGCCATCCCAGGGATCAATCTCGTGAACCTACGCTGCACTACCCCAATCACAAGGATGTCCTTCCTCAAATTAGGAGACCAAAACTGTACACAATACTCCAGATATGGTCTTACCAGACCGGTTCTACGGTCGAGGAAGAAACGGAGGGCTTTAAGACCCTCCTGGTGGGGGATGGAGGTATAGAGTGACTGGACATCCATAGTGAAGATGAAGGAGTGGGGGCCTGGAAAACGGAAGTCATGGAGGAGACGAAGAGCGTGTGAAGTGTCTTGGACATAGGTGGAGAGGGATTTGTCCCGAGGGGATAGGATGGAGTCGAGGTATGTGGAAATAGGTTCGGTGGGACATGAACAAGCAGAAACAATGGGTCTGCCAGGACAGTCAGGTTTGTGGATTTTGGGGAAAAGATAAAATCGTGGCGTGCGGGGCTGGGGAACGATGAGGTTGGAGGTTTGGGAGGGCAGGGAGCCGGAAGCGATGAAGCCAGTGATGATGCTTGAGATAATGGCCCGGTGCTCGTCTGTGGGGTCATGGTCCAAGGATAAGTAGGAGGAGGTGTCTGAGAGTTGGCGCCTGGCCTCAGATTGGTAGAGGTCAGAGCGCCAGACTACCATGGCACCTCCCTTGTTGGCAGGTTTGATCACCCAGTCGGATTGTTGTATACTTGAATGCCTGCAAATTTTCATTAGAAGCCCAGTGTGAAAATCTTTGTACAATGAGTAATTAAAATATGTTCACAGTAAATTTTCCAGAATGTGTTATTCAAAATAATTCTGAAGAGTCTGCACTTCAATTACTTAATTAGTGAACTAAAGAAATGAATATATGAGATTCTGTCTACAATTTGTATCAACCAATTGAGTAAATGTATTGTGTTCAAAGTTGCGAAATATGTCCCTTTATACCTTCATAATGCTGTAAAAAATATATTTCTTACAAAATTATTGTGTTTCCAATAATTTGCTGAGATTTACCTCACAATGAATTTTATAAAAATATCTGGTTAATTAAAACCCCTTTCTGCTTATCTCACCACAGTACAATAGTATAGTTTTCTTAGTGTTTTATTCTGTTAGGACTCCAACTTAATCGTTTACAATCCTATTAATTACAATAAATAAATAGATAAGTTGGATCATTTGTACTCTGCTGATAGTTGGTGTTTACTGGAACCATTTATTTAATTTCATTTTGTTTTGCTTTTTATTTTTTCTATTTTATTGTTTAAAGATATCCATTGTCTGTTAAATAACGCTACAGTGATGTAACTCAGGTTGAACAGTTATGTCCTTAACTGTTTTGTTCTTTATTTAATCTTTGTTAGTTGCGCCCTATTTTTTGTATATCTTTATCAAAATAACCTCTTATTCCCTGTATCACTCCTGTGAGTATCATTTTGCACTTCCATCAGCAACCTAATAACAGAAAAAACCCCTCAAAATGCCAAGGTAAACAATTTGACTATTATGCTTGTCAATCATCTCACCCAATAATTCCAACATTACAAGGAATGGAGGTGATGGCATGTTAAGCAAGCAAATAGGTTTTGAAAACCTTTTAAGTGCTCAGGTGTGGATCCCACGGCATGTTTTTTTGAAATGCAAATGCAAAGCTTCTTTGGAGACATAAGGCACTGCAGATGCTGGTTTACGAAAACAAACGACACACATTGCTGGAGTTACTTGGTGGGCCAGGCATTTCAGGAGAACATGAATAGGTGATGTTTTGGATCAGGACCCTGCAGACTGTGGTGTGAGTGGAGAGAAAGCTGGATGAGAGTTTGGGGCAGCACATAACCTGGCAAGTGTGTACAGGTGACAGCGGTCAGGGGAGTAGGTTCTGATAGGCATATGGTGGGACAAAGAGCAGAGAAGAAAAGACAAGTAATATGAGATAAGGTAAGAAGAGGTGCGAATTATGAAGGCAGAAGAAGGAATGTAGGTGGAAGGGGAGAAATCATTGCGAATCCAGGTGGGACATGGACGAGAGAGGGAAGAGGGGCTGGAGAGAAAGGGGGAGGATTGTTAGTAGGTTAGCTATCTTAAATTGGAGGATTCAATGTTCATTCCGTTACATTGAATGAACAATGTAAGCTACCCAACCCGTTTAGTTTTTTTATCTTTTGGCATAACAGAACTAAAAGGCACTTTTCATGCAGAGAATGCAGGCACTCTTTTGTCAGCAGTACCTGTCTATTCCCTCCAGCAGGGCTAGACGTGGAACGTGGAATTGTTAGTCTTGACGTACACCCAGCTACCAGCCTGTTTTGTAGCTGGTATATTCTAATCTAGTTCAATTAATGACATTTTATGAGTAAGTTATGGATATATCAAAACATAGAAAATAGGTGCAGGAGTAGGCCATTCGCCCCTTCGTTCCAGCACAGCCATTCAATATGATCATGGCTGATAATCCAAAATCAGAACCCCGTTTATACTTTTCCCCCCAAATCCCTTGATTCCTTTAGCCCTAAGGGCTAAATCTATCTCTCTCTTGAAAACATCCAGTGAATTGGCCTCCACCGCCTTCTGTGGCAGAGAATTCCACAGATTCAAAACTCTCCGGGTTAAAAAGATTTTCCTTATCTTGGTCCTAAATGGCCTACCCCTTATTTTTAAACTGTGACCCCTGTTTCTGGACTCCCCCAACATTGAGAACATTTATCCTGCATCTAGCCTGTCCAAAGCTTTAAGAATTTTATATGTGTAAACAACTGAGTCACATAATCTAAGATCCAAGATCATCTTTAATCAGCATTCAAACTATAGCGGTACAGCAGGTTGTTAGTTGTCAGAGCATCATAACCGCTTCCAAGACTGATCAGTACAGGAAGTGGGTGTTAATATAAATGGTACAGAAGGGTGGGGTTAGTGATGCTAGTCTACTATGATTGGTTGTCATGCATAAACCAATCTACAATATGTTTCTATAAGATTCCCTCTCATCCTTCTAAATTCCAGTGAATACAAGCCCAGTCGACCCACTCTTATAACATGGTATGTCAGTCCCGCCATCCCGGGAATTAACCTGGTGAACCTACGCTGCACTCCCTCAATAGCAAAATGTCCTTCCTCAAATTAGGAGACCAAAACTGCACACTACACTCCAGGTGCGGTCTCACTAGGGCCCTGTACAACTGCAGTATGTCCAGTGAAGGCCAACATGCCATTAGCTTTCTTCACTGCCTGTTGTACCTGCATGCTTACTTTCACTGACTGAACTTCCAATACTGGGCCTTCCAACACTCCCAATACTGGGCCTGTTGGGATTTCTTGTGTTTTAGATGGAAGAATCTCACCTTCCATCCTTTTTGACAAATCTTTTAATATCCAGAAACTTTCCTGATAGCCCACATTTTCACTTTCGCTTCACACTTTCACTTCAATGGCCTGAAACAATGTCCCCTTTAACGTTTCATTCATAATTTTTAATTTAACTAAAATTTGAAATATCGCCATGTGGTTTACTAGTATGTTTAGCTTTAATAATTTTCTTCATAATATATAGGTAATATATTGATTGCAATTCTATATATTTTCTTGTAGCCAAGCATTTGGAATCCTGCTTTACTTCACAGAAAATGCCAGTTTCCACTCTTTCCGTTGGCATGGATATAACAAGTCCTGATGCTGTACAGATACTTAAAAAGGTAGCATTTCTGGTGCAGGTTGAATGCCTGTATTTAACAGTAGTTGTAATTTAGTGGAAGTTTTTTTTAAATAATAAAATATTATTGTATTTACAGTTTCGTCTTCTTAATGAGTTTCAGAAAGAAGTTCCATCCTTCTGGATTCGTCATCCAGAGAAGTATATATTTAAAACAAATGATATTGCAGTTCAGACGAAATGCGAGACTTTTTAGACCATGTCTTGTTTAATTAGATGCTTAATAATTAAAATTAACCATCTATCATACAGTGGATAGCAGTATACTTAATTATATCTGAATAAAATTTTACCAAGGATACAGTGCCTTCCATAATGTTTGGGACAAAGACCCAACATTTATTTATTTGCCTCTGTACTCCATAATTCTCTATAATAAAGAAAAATTCCCAATCACCTGCCGACAGATAAGAAACACTCTTCAGGAGTCAGGAGTGGATTTGTCAATGACCACTGTCTGCAGAAGACTTCATGAACAGAAATACAGAGGCTACACTGCAAGATGCAAACCACTGGTTAGCTGCAAAAATAGGATGGCCAGGTTACAGATTGCCAAGAAGTACTTAAAAGAGCAACCACAGTTCTGGAAAAAGGTCTTGTGGACAGATGAGACGAAGATTAACTTATATCAGAGTGATGGCAAGAGCAAAGTATGGAGGAGAGAAGGAACTGCCCAAGATCCAAAGCATACCACCTCATTTGTGAAACATGATGGTGGGGGTGTTATGGCCTGGGCATGTATGGCTGCTGAAGGTACTGGCTCACTTATCTTCATTGATGATACAACTGTTGATGGTAGTAGCATGATGAATTCTGAAGTGTATAGACACATCCTATCTGCTCAAGTTCAAACAAATGCCTCAAAACTCATTGGCTGGCGGTTCATTCTATAGCAAGCCAATGATCCCAAAGATACTGCCAAAGCAACAAAGAAGTTTTTTCAAAGCTAAAAAATGGTCAATTCTTGAGTGGTCAAGTCAATCACCCGATCTGAACCCAATTGAACATGCTTTTTATATGCTGAAGAGAAAAACTGAATTGGACTAGCCCCCAAAACAAGCATCAGCTAAAGATGGCTGCAATACAGGCCTGGCAGAGCATCACCAGAAAAGACACCCAGCAGCTGTTGATGTCCATGAATCACAGACTTCAAGCAGTCATTGGATATGCAACAAAATACTGCAAAGGATATGCAACAAAATACTAAACATGACTACTTTCATTTACATGACATCGCTGTGTCCCAAACATTATGATGCCCTGAAATGTGGGGACTATGTATAAACACAGCTGTAATTTCTACATGGTGAAACCAAAATGTATAAAAATGGCCTTTATTAAACTAATTTAACCACATGTGATTTTTTTCTATTGTAAATCTCAAATTGTGTAGTACAGAGGCAAATAAATAAATGATGAGTTTTTGTCCCAAACATTATGGAGGGCACTGTATTCTGACCGATAAAAAAACATTGAAATATTCTGCTTGTGGAAACTTTCTGAAAATATTGCTTGATGTGTCACGTACGAAAAAAATGGGGTGAATAATATTGTATGTTTTTCACAGCTAAGTAGTTGTAAATATTTGATGTTTAATTTTCTACAGGTTTATGGAGGAGATAGTGGAAAGCACTCTGTCATTGCTGTCAGTAACACATGAACAGAGTCTTAATACTGACACCCTAGACCGTGCACTGGAACCTGTCTATTTCCTGGCACTGCTGGATATAAAAGCCTCCTGGTTCAAGAAATGGATGGTAAAATTAATGTATAAAAGATGTTTTTTGAAAATGCACAGTGAACTTTCAAATGTAGAATTAATGTGAAGGGAGTGAAATGTCGACAAATTACGAATCATGGAATTTTTGAAGGCACAATATTTTATCAGTTTACTGTGCAAACTTAATTAGATTTTGATTACTGTTACTAGACATTGTAGTTGCATTATTTTGCCTTATTAATAGGAACAATATAATACATTGCAGCCTCCTTCTTGGGTGCAATTTAATCACAGGCTTTTTCACTCTATGTCAGTCAGAGTCTTATTTGGCAGCTCTATGGTTCTGTGCTAGCCAATTAGTTTGACTTAGGATGAACATTTGTCTGGGCTCACAGCAGATTGTATGGGCAGAAATGTCAAATTAGTTAGAAGACAATGGAGAAAAAGAACTTGTGGAAAAACTAAGCAACTTCTAAGCTGTATTGGAAAGTGAAATTACAAGTGTTCATATGAATGGCCCTGACCTTTCAGTTGCTTGTCAGTTTAATTACCAACCTACTCCCACTTTAACTTCTCTGCCTTTGGACTTTTTACTTATTTTCAAAAATCGCGACATAAATAAGCGAGTTTGGTATTCCGAAAAATGCAAGGAATCATGGGATTTGTCAAAGGTCACTCATGATAAACATTCTCAACAGCTGTGCCAATGCATGAATACAGACCTGCGTTTCATCCGTAGTCAGGATCGAACCCGGGTCTCCGGCGCTGCAAGCGTTGAATTGCTACTGGACGATCCTCGTCCCCTACCGAGTGTCCCATCCCTGTCCAGTGGCAGCCGAAGATGTCCAGTGTGACCCTTATCTGACGGGACACCGGCCCGGAGCAATGGCGGCCTAGGCTTACAGCTAGCGCGGAGAAGAAGCGCTAACCCCAGCTCAACTCTGCCTGTCCCGCCGGGTTAACCGACAGCCCTGGACTGACGGGACAGTGGCCCAGAGCAGTGGCGGCTCAGGCTTACAGCCAGCATGGAGAAGAAGCGCAAACTCCATCTCAACTCTGCCTGTCCTGCCTGGTTAACCGACAGCCCAGGACTGACGGGATACCAGCCTGGAGCAGGGGATTTAGCACTTCTTCTACGCCGCCACTGCTCTGGGCCGGTGTCCCGTCAGACCAGGGTCACCCCGGACATCTTTGGCCGCCGCCGGACAGGGATGGGACACTCGGGAAGGGACGGGGACAGTCCAGTAGCGATTCAACATGCTTGCAGCACCGGATTCGATCCTGACTACGGATGAAACGCATGTCTGTATTCATGCAGCAGC
The DNA here is from genome assembly GCF_010909765.2 of Amblyraja radiata. Classification (NCBI taxonomy): domain Eukaryota; kingdom Metazoa; phylum Chordata; class Chondrichthyes; order Rajiformes; family Rajidae; genus Amblyraja; species Amblyraja radiata. Next base: position 50,354,205 of record NC_045960.1, on the reverse strand, counting down.
ACAGCTGCTGAGAATGTTTATCGTGGGTATGACCTGGGCATGCGCAGTCGGAATACCAAACTTGCTTATTCAAGGAGCAGGATTCCATCTAGCTTGGATGTCTCAAGATTTAACATTAAATACAATAATTTCGGATAGCCCTATAGTTTGTGTCAGTTTTAGATAGTTTCCCTGAATGTTTATAAACTTAAAATGTAAACTGTTTTTCTCTTTCCAAATAATTTACCTGACTTGCTGAACATTTCCTAGATTCTCTGCTATTATTCCCAGCATTTGCAGTGATTTGTTTCTATGATGTTTTGTCTCACAATTTCAGCATTTTTTTCTCTTCTTTTCTCTCTTCCTCTATTTTCATTTATCCCCTTAAACTTCCATATTGTCCTTTAACTCCAATTAACCATCCCATCTCAGCCAGCACCACAATCACCATTCAGTCCCCCATTGGCCTCTTCATGCCTCCACTTCTTAAACTTAAAACTTGCTTGATTTCTAACTTCTCATGTTGCTCTTCAAGTTCTCATGTTGTTTCTTTCTCCCTTGACCTGAATGTTTCAAACATTCTGCTTTTATTTCAAATTTGTATCATCAATGTTATTATTTTCTTTTCAAGATTTACATTACATTGTTCAAACATACTCAAACATACTTACTATTTTGGAATAACATTGTTACCATGTTTAGATGATTTTTAATCTCTGTTAAGTTTCAAGAAAGTTGCTTATACTCTCGGAAGACTGAAGAGTAGTTGGGATTTTGGCTGCAGAAAAAGATAGGGGGTAGGGTATTGACATGGATAGAGAAATGGTTGCTAGACAGAAAGCAAAGAGTAGGAATTAACGGGACATTTTCAGAATAGCAGGCAGTGACTTGTGGGGTGCCCTAAGGCTCAGTGCAGTGACCCTAGATGTTTATAATATACTAGACTAAGTGGGACACATTGGGTCCCAGCATCACACGGGAGGGCTGGTCCCCCAACGCAATATTCCACCTCTCCACCAATTCCAATATAGGTGGCCAGTGACGGGGGGGGGGGGGGGGGGGGGGGGGGCTTTCTGGAGCGCTAGTATGAGTGTTGTAGGCTGAAAGGACTTGTTTCCAGAGGGCTAGTATGGACATTGTGGGCCGAATTGATTCTTGGGCTGGCAGCTCAGTCACTCAAGCCTATTGTGCTGGCAGCTCACTCACTCACGGCTGGAGGGCTCGCAGTTGATTCCATTTCAAGCAGGGAGCAAGGCCAACAAATTCAAGTGCAGTTTCATACCATTTCAAGCAGGGTGCAAGGCTACTAAAGACAGCAAGTCTCCCCCATCTTGCAGAGACTGCGCCACGCCCACACTTCTGGGTTTTATAGTCCCGCTGCAAGGCAGTTTTAGCACGTTCAAACCAAAGGCAACGCAGCATTAGCACGTTCAAACCAAAGGCAAGGCAGCTTTAGAATGTTCAAATCAAAGGCAACGCAGCTTTAGCATGTTCAAACCAAAGGCCACGCAGCTTTAGGACTTTGAAACCAAAGGCAACACAACTTTAGCACTTTCAAACCAAAGGCAACGCAGCTTTAGTACTTTCAAGCCAAAGGCAACGCAGCTTTAGCACTTTCAAGCCAAAGGCAACGCAGCTTTAGCACTTTCAAGCCAAAGGCAACAAAGCTTTAGCACTTTCAAACCAAAACACACTTTTTGCATTTTCAAACTCCATTTTCAAACCACATTAAGGGCACTGACAGGTCAGTAAAACCACTCACAGTTTAGTAGACATGTGTTCAGAGTTATTCACAGCTCGGACTGAGAATTGTGATCTCTCGCTCCCCCATCTTGCAGAGAACTGAGGCACCTCCACACTTTCTGGTTTTATAGCCCCTCCGGAAGGGGCAAGGCCTTCAGGGGGGAGAATCTCAACATTTTTAAAACATTAATAAGTCTTTTATTTTTCATCGATGGGAAATATCCTCTTGTCCTGACCAACGGAGGGGGACTCTGAGTAAGATGGCCAAAAATCACAGCCGTAAGTGGCAACGTTTTTTCTAATATCAATGTACAGTGCAATTGGAAGTGGCCAAGATGAGACTTTTAGTAATATAGATATTAATGATTTAGACGAGGGTATTAAATGTAACATCTCCAAGTTTGCGGATGACACAAAGCTGGGTGGCAGTGTGAGCTGCGAGGAGGATGCTATGAGGCTGCAAGGTGACTAATGTGGATAAATGTGAGGCTATCCATTTTGGTGGCAAGACCAGGAAGGCAGATTATTATCTGAATGGTGTCAGATTAGGAAAAGGGGAGGTGCAACGAGACTTGGGTGTCCTTGTACATCAGTCACTGAAAGTAAGCATGCAAGTACAGCAGGCAGTGAAGAAAGCTGATGGCATAGAGTCGTAGAGTGATACAGGCCCTTTGGCCCAACTTGTCCACACCAGCCAACAATGCCCCATGTTGGCCATCATTGCGAGAGGATTTGAGTTTAGGAGCAAGGAGGTCCTACTGCAGTTCTGCAGGGCCCTGGTGAGTGCATGTGGAGTATTGTGTGCAGTTCCGATCTCCTAATTTGAGGAAGGACATTATTGCTATTGAGGGAGTGCAGCGCAGGTTCACTAGGTTAATTCCCGGGATGGCGGGACTGACATATGATGAAAGATTGGGTTGACTGTATTCACTGGAATTTAGAAGGATGAGAGGGTATCATAGAAACATATAACATTCTTAAAGGCTTGGACAGGCTAGATGCAGGATAAATGTTCCCGATGTTGGGGGAGTCCAGAATGAGGGATCTCAGTTTAAGAATAAGGGGTAGGCACATTTAGGACTGAGATGAGGAAAAACTTTTTCACCCAGAGAGTTGTGAATCTGTGGAATTCTCTGCCGCAGAAGGCAGTGGAGGCCAATTCACTAGATGTTTTCAAGAGTGGAGTTAGATTTAGCTATAGGGGCTAAAAGAATCAAGGAATATGGGGAAAAAGCAGGAAAGGGGTATCAGCCATATGATCAGCCATAATCATATTGAATGGCGGAGCTGGCTATAAGGGCTTATCACATTTATTATCCACCACTCTCTCCTTTTCTGTATCACAATTTCTCTCCACGGATAATGATTTTTTTTCATGGAGACAGATTACTGTTTGTGATTTTTCCTTTGTGAGTCACTGTCCTTTTAGATCTCTAATACTTTATTATCTATTAGACAAATTCAGACTCCCAGGATCTATGTATGTTGTTATCACCCAAGTTGTTGTAAAATAAATAGTCACCCAGCTTCAGTATTAGCATTTGTTCCTGTACATAGGTCAGCTGCTGCATTGTGTGATTATGTTGCTTGAGACATTCAGAATAAAAAAATTGGTTCGTGGATATTGCTAGAAACTGGCATTTATTGCCCTACCTTATTGCATTTACAAATCAACCACGCTTATAGGTCTGTGAGACATATAGGCTATAAGTTAAGATGGCAAATTTTCTTCTTAGAAAAAACATTAACAATTTGCGCTATTTTACAAGATGTGGTGGTTTTCGGGAGAAGGCTATTGAGGTTTTCTTTTAACATAGATTTTATCGTTAGAATTCCTAGATTCCACAATGAATCTAAAATTTTATCTTGGAATTAGTGGTCAAGAGCCTAATAGTCACTTACTGCTGTAGTACACTATTGCATTCATCACCGCCTAAGTTTTAAGATATAATTATTTGTCTTTATTTAAGATTGAACAAACATATCCAACTATCTCAGAGACAAATAGATACATCAAAGAAAATAAGTTTAATTCAGAAAGTGACATGGGCTTAGTTAAAGTTCTGAATTTTAAGAAGGGTCTTAAAGGGAGTGAAGGAGATGCAAAGGTTGAAAGGATATTTTTCGTGAGATAATGTCATGAAATTCAAGGGGTAATTTTGGGCTTACTGAATGTATTATTTTTCTGTTGGAATCTCTCACGTTTTCCTGCAATTTATTTTAACTCTTCTCTCTTGTACAGAACTGTTGTGTATTTGGTGCTTGGAGCTAACTTTAAATAACACTCTGGACACGGGAGTAAAATTAACAAGCTTCTTTATTCCAGGACGCCACCTTGAATCTCTCTTGCGCATGCTATTACATACACCACAGGAACTTCACTTCAATAAGACATTTTGTAACTTCTTTCTAAGCCCTCATTCAATCACCCCTCTCTTTCCATCTCCCAAATCAATTGCCACTGTTTTAGCCAACAGGAAAATAAGTCAAAGGTTTAGGTCCAACAATGCAAATTGGTAAACTATCTGCTCTGAAATACTTTCCACTCATAGCCTATTTAAGACTAAAATTTTATCAGGGTGCCAATCATGGACAAAAGCATGTGGGAAAAATTCAGTTTTGGGGATGGAAATCTCTGCATGCAACTTTTCACTATCATCCAACCTCCCTGCAATATCACCTACATGACCTGTCCATGTTAGGCCCTGTGTTTGCTACAGGTATATTCAAACATTGGGACATACACCACTGAGTTCCAGATCACATTTATTTAGTTTAGTGTTGACGATTTATAGTAATAAGGCCAGATTTGACATTTCTCAAAACATTTTATGTAGAGTTTTTTCAGATGGCAGAGAACAAGTTTTATTTTCCCATTAATATGATATGGATTTAAAATTAGCTCTCAGATGATTTGAATTTGAGATGTCTTTAAATAAGTCTCCTGACCTTAGAAAGCTTTAACAAATCTGTACAAAATTTGAGTGCAGATTTACACTTAGATAGGAGAGTATTCCACTGCTTTTTGCAACTGCAACCAATAAACATTTAGTTGTAATGGAATATGCTGTAAAAATAGGGAAAAAATGGATGAAACTAAAATAAATATTTTACAAATATATTGAAAATGTCAAATGTAAAGAGTGGCATGTTATCAGGAGAAATATGCAATGTTTAATACGAATGAATGTTAAGAATAAGAATTGTACTATAGGTAATGGATATGACATATTTTATTAATGGTAATATGTTACCTTTCACTACCTATTTATCATAATTCTGAATTATTCATATATAGTAATTCAACAATGAATGTGAGTTGGTTTCTAAATGAGTAGTTGTAGGAGCTTATAGGGTATTAATACACTTTGTTTTCTTTTCATAGCATGGTTACTATAGCAGAACAGTAGTTTTAAGACTCCTTGAAAATAAGTACAAGTCATTGGTAAGTGTCCCAGCATTTATTCTCATATTTTGTAGGCATCATGGCTATATCAATAGTGATTTGAGTTATGTGCTGTTCCAGTACCATCAAAATTATTACGGCATTATATTCTGTATTGAATTTATGCACCCAACGTGATGAACAAGGAGAATGGAGATGGAGTTTAATCCGATTACGAGATGTTGCACTTGTGGAGGTTAAATGTAAGAGGGAAATATACGATTAATGGTTTCATCCTTTCAGCATTGATGTACAAAGGAATCTTGGGGTCCAAGTCTATAACATTCCTGAAAGTGGCAACACAAGTAGAGAGGGTGGTAAAGAAGGCATATGGCATGCTAGCTTCCATTGGTTGGGGCATTGAGTATAAGAGTCAGGAAGGAATGATGCGGCTGTATAGGACTTTGGTTAGGCTGCATTTTAAGTATTGCATGCAGTTCTGGTTGCCCCATTTACAGGACGGAGGTGGAGGGTTTGGAAAAGAGGTGGCGGGAGGGGAGGTGGGGGGTGCAGAAAGCGGGGGGTGCGGAAGGAGGGGAGGCGGTGGTCAAGAGTCAAGCGTGTTTTATTGTCATATGTCACTTCATTGTGACGTCATCAGGCGAAGCTTAAAAGGCAGTTTTGTCTTTTTTAAAAACTTTAATCACCAATAAGTCGTGAAATAATGCATAAAATCTTAAGTGAAGCTGGTCACTGCTTAGAGAGGAAAAATGTGTCAGAATATGTAAAAATTCTTATCGTTACCGCGTAGCATTTTGGCGAAAATATAAAGATATACAAATATACACGCACACATACAAGATGAGAGATTTAAAGTTATACGAGACGAACTGGCCTGTCACAGCGGAGGTATGGTCCCCCAATGCAATATTACACCACTCACCCATAGTCCCCATGGGAGGCAAGCAGAGATTTAGAGAGATATATAGACCAAGTTTTTTTTTTTTTTAAAGTTTTTTTTATATGTATATATTTTTACCTTTTCTTATATATTTAAAATTGCTCTTGTGAATCGCACCGTGGGATTGACTTTTAAATTTCATTGTACCATGTGCAATGGCAATAAAGAGATTCATTCATTCATTCATTCATTCAAGTGGGACACGCTGGGCCCCGTCCCCCAAGCTGGGGGGGTTGCGTGGCATTTGCGCTCACCCCGGAGACAGGCGCCCCCAAAGTCAATTAGCCATGCTGCGGTGCTGGCTCGAAGGGCCGAATGGCCTACTCCTGCACCTATTGTCTATTGTCCAATCAACCCCCACAAGGAAAACTATGGAATCTATGGAGGCAATCAGTCGTCTCCGCATTGGGAGGGGGGGGGTGTAGGGGGGAGGGGGGGGGGGGTTAGGAGGGGGGGGCGAGGGAGTTAGGGGGAGGTGAGCGGGGGTGGGAGGGGATGGCGGGGGGAGGTGGGAGGGGGGGGGGGATGAGTCAAGAGTGTTTTATTGTCATATGTCCCAGATAGGAAAACAAAATTCTTGCTTGCTTGGGTGCAGGGAAGAATATGTTCCCGAAACTGGACGTTACAGTTTTAAGGGAGGGGGCGGCGGTGTGAATAACCCAGGGCGGGGAGAGGGGGCGGGGGGGTGTAAATAACCCGGGGGAAGGTGTTGGCTGCCTTTTTGAGGCAGCAGGGGGTGTGAAGAACCCGGGAGGGGGAGTGTGAATAAACCGGAGAGGGTGTGGGTTGTGAATAACCCGTAGGGGGGGGGGGGGGCTATTGGTGCCTTTTTGAGCTGGGGTTGCTGCTTCTTCTCTGCGCTGGCTGTGGGGCTGGGACTCGACATCGGCGGCCCCAGGCCCACAGATAGCGCGGAGAAGAAGCGACAATCGCCGGGACAACCAACAGACCCGGACCGACGATACCAGCAGCCTCAGGCCCACAGCTAGCGTGGAGAAATGGCAATCCCAGCTCAACTCTCGTCCGGACCCCACGACCACCGTGCCCCCATCGTCGCAAGGCCTCACCGCTGTGGTCTCGATGCCTCCTTGATGCCACATACAAGATGAGAAGTTATAGAGATAGATATGTGTCCCGGGGAGCCACGCAGGCCCGATCCACCTGTTGAACAACCGCGTTGCCGATGACTGGGGTGACAACCCAAGACCGGAACGCGATAGGCCCAACTCGCCCCACAGGACTCCTAGGAGACTGCGGTGAAGCGATGTTTGGGCCAAAGGAGCCTCAGTGGTGACGACAATGGGAGCCTCGGCGGCAAAGTGGGCCTCGGTGGCAATGGGAGCCTCGGAATCGGTGGGTCTTCGTGGTCGATGAGTGTGATGGGGGAAGGGGAAGACAATGGGGACCCGGCCTGGGAGGACTGCCGTGAAGAACAATGGTAGGCCCGGAATGGGGGGACCGCTGTAAGGGACGGTAGGAGAACAAATGGGGACCCGGTGTGGGGAAGGGCACTCTAGTTTAGAATCCTCTGCCCAGGGGATAGGTCGCTGTTCGTTTGTTTGTTTGTTCGTTCGTTCCAGTGAAGGCGCTGTCCACGCAGCAGCCAGCCAACAGTCACTTGTCTTTTCTTTTTTTTGTACCTTGTGTGTTGTGACTGTCGGCAGACCAATTCCTCGTCCGGGGTTCAATAAAGTTTATTGTATCGTATAGTATGACAGAAACGTTTTCTCAGGCTGGAAAAAATTAAATACTAGAAAGTATATCTATGGAGAGTGGAGCAAAATGTAAAGTAGATGCGTCAGGCTGTTTTTTTAATAGAGAGGTTGATAAGTGCTTGGAACGCATTGCCAGGGGAAGTGGTGGAGGCCGTTACGATAGCATCATTTAAAAAGTGTTTTGATAGGCATATAGATATGCAGGGAATGGAGGGATATGGATTTTGTGCAGGCAGATAAGTTGGTCTTGGCATTATGTTTGGCACGGGCATTGTGGGCGAATAGGACTGATTTTATGCAGTACAGTTCTATGTAAACAAGGTGGGAGGGGGAGCGAATTACATTTTATTGAGATACAAGATCTTCCAACAACATCTTGAGGTAAGAATAATCATGATTTTCTCCCTTAATCTCACAGTTAATAATATAACCTGAGGTCAAGATTTTCCAACGATAATTGTATTCCAATATCTGAACTATGCTAGGATGACCACACATAATAATCTGTAGTTCTACAAGTGTTGTAAACTTTGGAAGCAAACTGTGACTAGCTGCATCAACAACATTATTCAAGATAATTCATTTTTATGTAGGAACATTTCTGGTTGCCAGTAGTATTGATTTGATACCCCCAGTCAAGCATTCTCTTTCAAAAATGACTGCTTAGTTATTAGCAAGGGATCAGGTTTTGAGAAAGTGGTCAATTTGCCTGATTTGTAGTATGGTCAGTTTTCCACTTAATTGGCTAATAAGATGGAAATGTTGTCTCTGCAGCTGTTACGACTCCCGAATGCAAGTACTTCAGAGCCACGTAACACAAGTCAAAAACCAGGTTCAGGTTCAAAAAACAGTTTTAATTATTCATTGGAACACAAAACTCAAACCTGATTTAAACAACCCAGTCAGGGATATGGATAAACCGACAAACAATTTAACAATGCTCCAGCCAGCCACGCCATGGGCCGTCGAACCGGAGATTCCAAAACCTGCCCAAAGAGATACAACCCTGAAACCAAACTACACGAAAACTCTAAGGTCAGCCCTTATCCGTCCCAATTCAATATCTGTTAACAAGGAATGGTGAAAATACACAAAGTTCTATGCCATGTGGTCAGGCTTCCTCGGCCCACACCAACAGTCTGCTCATCAGTCAGAGTCTACGACGAAGAGGGGAGAATCCTGGGAAGCTCTGGTATTTATACTTCAGATGAGTCACCCGTCACCTGACGCAGCTGGGCCAATCGGGTACAGGAGCCTTTAACCCCTCGATTCCAGACTCACAGCCACGAGGCCTGTACTTGGGATAGAAACAGAGAAAGGTAAGTACATAGCATTCACCAGGAGGGGGAAGCGCCTAACAGCAGCACATTCATTATATGCTCGTCCCATTACATTTCTCAGCAAAAGTACGAATCAATATGTTAGTCTCTATATGTATTTTCTGTATATCTGGAGTTTTTTCATGTTAACTTATTCCATTTGCCAATATTTGTATTGTCTACTTTTATTGAATACATTCAAATTCGAGAAAAATGTTTCAATTTGTCTCGATTGATGACAGGTGTAGCATGAATACACGAGAAAGTAGAAGCAACTTTAAGAAGAATGAAAATTAAGGAATTACTTGAGGAGGTGAATTGGTACCTGATACCTGAAGATAAAGTGGCAGGGGATCAGAGTAGGGTTCCAATCATGAAGATAAAATGGCGAGGAGATTGGAGCAAATGCAAAATATGAAAAATTTAGGGAGAGAAAATGGCACTGTTTCCAGCCTATTTTAAAACCATCCAATTGTGTTTTCCATACTTTTCAGTTTAACATTTGGAATTAAGATGGAAACAAGCAGAAAATCAAGGTCTGGGCCCTTGGATGGGACCAATGCCTGGGACAGGAAAATAATTGATTCCGAAAACATAATATTTGATTTCACACCTCTAACAGGAACAGGGCCTGCAGACCTGGGTGAACAATTAAATGGAGATGTCTTGTATCTGGAACCACATTAAGGCTTCTGCAAATTGTAGTTACATCAACATCACAGTACTCCTATGCTTTTTGCTCATGCTTTATAATGAGGACTGACCTGGATGGCACAAGGCAATAACAACGACTTGGTAGAGCTTAGAAAATCAAGTTTAAATTTTGAGAGAGTAATCTATCCTTGGACTACAATGAGTCATTTGAGGAAAATATTGTTCATATTTGGCATAGTTTTTCAAAAATATTTCAATTACTTTATTTATTCAAGCATTTAGAGGCATTTTCATAAGGGAACTTTGGCTTGGAAATGATTATTTTGTATTTATTCCATATGATGTAATTGGAGAAGAGTATTGGCAGCACGATTGATAAATAACAGTTGGAATTCCATCGAAGATGACTGTGTTTGGAACTTAAAACTGTTGCAAAATATTGTTGTACACAGATATTTCTCCATATTGTTTTCGAAAGGATTGAGACAGCGTATGAAATCATTTTGCAATATTTTGTTCTTTGGAGCCATATATCACAATACACAAATTGAATTAATTTGACGTAAAAAAATTGTATTTCAGAAAATATGTGCATGATACACCCTTTGGAGTATTTAAGGTGTTGAGTTATGAGGAGAAGGCAGGAGAATGGGGTTGAGAGAGAAAGCTAGATCAGCCATGATTGAACGGCGGAGTAGACTTAATCGGCCGAATGGCCTAATTCTACTCCTATAACTTATGAACTTGTGAACTTATGATTTACTGAATACTTCAATAACATAAGAAAAATATATTTTATCTAAAGTTAACAATTATGAAATGTGATTTTGGATACAGTTAAATAATTGTGTTTCATAATTTTGGATTCACTGTTGTTTGGTACATGTGTTTTCATAGCTCAGAGAACATTCACTATTCTATACTGTAAGATGAAATGGAGAATTTAATGCCGTAATACTTTTATCTATTTTTCTACAGATAACTGCAGCTGTTCAACAATGCTTGAATTACTTTGATTCAGGAAAATTAGAGGATGATGCTACTGACAATTTATGTACCATGCTTTATCACATAAGTAAGTAGCATAATTTGCTATAATGCTATATTTAGTGCTGTACACCAAAAAGGAGGTAATCTGTCGATACACATTTATGTCTTCAATATTAGCTGGTACAAAAGCTTGTTTTTCGCAGAATTTCTTTGCTAGGGGATTCCTATTAAGGAAATTCTGCTTCATTTTCTTTATGCAAAGATTGTTTTATTGTAATCTAATTTTTCATTTTTGTCTAAAGACAGTGGTCAGAGAACGTACTATACAGGAAGTGAATTGCAATACATTTGCTTCGTACATTCACTTTGTCTTCTGGGAAGAATGTTGATGTACACACATGGCAGAAAACTATTTCCTGTAAAAGTGAATAACAAAAAAGGTAAAAAAAAACAAATAATCAAATGAATTTTCCATTGCATGCATTTGACAAAGTGGCTGCTTCTGATATGGTTCACCACACCTGTTTCTCTATCTAAAATTTGAAATAGATACATAAAATTCATATGTTATGGTAGAGGAACTCAAATTTACTTGTTTTTGGACTTACATGCTATCCAAAGACTCAATATGTTGGACGAAATAAAATTCAAAAATATTTAATTCATTGCCAACTATATAAAGTGTCAATATCCTGAAATCTGTCACAAGCTACCCTTACTTCTCAGTGGTAATACATTATTGAGGAGAAAATGGAAATCTGATAATCGCTTTTAATTCTTGTAAGTTTTTTTAGTTTAGAGTGGATAGGAAAGAACATAAGTGAGTACTTGTGGTGGAAGTGAGTACAGGAAAAGTTACAAAAGACTCCCGAATTAATGGGAAGGAAAGTTCGAGAAGGGATAAGAGAGTAAGGTCAGGGCCAATAGTGATTGGAGCAAGAGGGGAGGTGAATACTGAAGTCAAAGTGTTGTATATGAATACGCAATGTATAAGAAATAAAGTAGATGAGTTTGAGGCTCAGTTAGAAATAAGCCAGTTCGGTATTCCAAAAAACGCAAGGAATCATGGGATTTGTCAAAGGTCATTCAAGAATAAAATAAGCAAACGGGGTGCCTCGTAGCAGGGGAGAGCTGGGTGTAACAGCGAGAGAAAGGGGGAGAGATGCGAGTGGGAGACAGGGAGAGATGGTGAGAAGTGGGGGAGAGATGTTTCAGTTAGATAGACAACCATAGGTAAAGCCATGGCTCGATGCGTCTAGGAGAGTCGAGAAAATGTCCTCAATCAAGACAATGCAACTTCAGAACCCCTTCGTCTCGACTGCGCTGAAGATTTCCGCGGGCGCAAGGAACAAATGACCTAAAGTTTGCATTGAGTGAACTGAGTGTTCTTACCGTCCGCATCGTAAACTGGCGATTTATGCGAGTGGTTGGATCCCGGGATCGAGGAGTCAGCGCCAGACAGGTGAGCGGCCCGCGGGAGCTGGTGCCTCTCCACTCACCGCTGGAAGAACTGACACCTCTACTCCCCGGGTCGGGCGCTGCCTTCTCGACCCCGCTGATCAGCAGCGGCCGACTAGGATTCCAGAGCATCGCCGATGCTTCACATCAGCTACTGAACCCCCGCCGTCTGTCCGGATAATGTGACCAACTTTGGTTGAGCTGAAGCTGGGATCCAACCACTCCCATAAAACGCCGGTGTACGGCGAGGACGTTAAGAACACTCAGTTCACTCAACGCAAACTTTAGGTCATTTGTTCCTTGTGCCCGTGGAAATCCCCGCTCCCATCCATCCCAACCACGGCGCAAAATCTAATGTGTAGGAAGTCTGAAGGAGGGTCTTCTATCCAGAGGTCCGCGGACGGGAGTTTCGGCCCCAGCTCGACCCTGCCTGTCTCGCCGGCGAGACGGGCGGGTTGAGCTGGAGTTGGTGCTTCTTTTCCGTGCCGCCTGCGGGCCTGGGCGCCACTCCTGTCCATCCGTTCCGCAGGTCTACACCCATGCAGCGGAATGGATTGCCGAAAGTGTTTATCCCGAGCGACCCATGACCTATGCATGCACAGTCGGAATACCGAACTGGCTTATTGGCAAGTATGATGTTGTGGGAATTACAGAGACATGGCTGCATGAGGACCAGGACTGGGAACTGAATATTTAAGGGTATGTGTCCTATCAAAAAAACAGACAGGTGGGCAGAGGGGGTGGGATAGTTGTTGGTGAGGAATTAAATTCAGTCCCTTGCGAGGGGTGACATAGAATCAGGAGATGAGAGTCAGTGTGGATAGAACTGAGAAATTGTAAGGGTAAAAAGACCCTAATTGGAGTTATCTACAGGCCCCCAAACAGTAGTCTGGATATAGGGTGCAAGTTGAATCAAGAGTTAAAATTGGCATGTTGTAAAGGTAATGCTACGGTTGTTATGGGAGATTTCAACATGCAGGTAGACTTGAAAAACCAGGTTGGTACTGGACCCCAAGAAAGGGTGTTTGTGGAATGCCTCCATGATGGATTCTTAGAGCAGCTTGTACTGGAGCTGACCAGGGAGAAGGCAATTTTGGATTTAGTGTAGTGTAATGAACCGGATTGGATAAGGGAACTCACGGTAAAGGAGCCAATAGGAGGTAGTGACCATAATATGATATTTTAATCTAAAATTTGAGAGGGAGAAGGGTAAATCGGAGGTGTCAGTATAACAGTTGAATAAAGGGGACTATGGAGCCATGAGGGAGGAGCTGGCCAAAGTTGACTGGAAAGATACCCTAGCAGGGATGACAGTGGAACAACAATGGCAGGTACTTCTGAGAATAATACAGAAGGTGCAGGATCAGTTCATTCCAAAGAAGAAGAAAGGTTCCAAGGGGATTAAGGGGTGACCGTGGCTGACAAGGGAAGTCAGGGACAGTATAAAAATAAAGCAGAAGAAGCATAACATAACAAAGATGAGAATGAAACCAGAGGATTGGGTAACTTTTAAATAGCAACAGAAGATAAATATAAAGGCAATACGGGGAGAAAAGATGAGGTACGAAGGTAAGCTAGCCAAGAATATAAAGGAGGATAGGAAAAGCTTCTTTATATTATTTACAGGTACTTTGGATCCGTCTTCACTAAGGAGGACACAAACAATCTCCCTGATGTTTTCTGCACTAACGGGAAAACAACCCCAGCCTACCCAATCTAATTTTATAAATTTTTGTCACCCTATCAAACTTAATCATATCCTTCCACCTCTGGCAAAGCGTTCCTTATCCTCACTACTCTATGTTTAAAAAAAACTTGCCCCGCATATCTCCATTAAACTTTTCCCCTCTTACCTTATGGCTGTGGCCTCTTTTATTGGAAATTTCCACCAAGGGAATAAAGGTTCTGACTATCCAATCAATGCCTCACATAATGTTATATACTCCTATCATGAGGGAGTACAGAGAAGGTTCACCAGACTGATTCCTGGGATGTCAGGACTTTCATATGAAGAAAGACTGGATAGACTCGGCTTGTACTCGCTAGAATTTAGAAGATTGAGGGGGGATCTTATAGAAACTTACAAAATTCTTAAGGGGTTGGACAAGCTAGATGCAGGAATATTGTTCCCGATGTTGGGGAAGTCCAGAACAAGGGGTCACAGTTTAAGGATAAGGGGGAAGTCTTTTAGGACCTAGATGAGAAAAAAAAATTTCACACAGAGAGTGGTGAATCTCTGGAATTCTCTGCCACAGAAGGTAGTTGAGGCCAGTTCATTGGCTATATTTAAGAGGGAGTAAGATGTGGCTTTTGTGGCTAAAGAGATCGGGGGTATGGAGAGAAGGCAGGTACAGGATACTGAGTTGGATGATCAGCCATGACCATATTGAATGGCGGTGCAGGCTCAAAGGGCGAATGGCCTACTCCTGCATCTATTTTCTATGTTTCTATGTCTCACCTCAACCCCTGAAGTTTCAGAGAAAACAATCCTAATCTATCCAATTTCTCACTGTGGTTGAAACCCTTGAACACAGGCAACATTTTGGTAAACTACCTCTGCACCATTTTGAAAGCCTCCCCATCTTTGCTGCAATGGGATGACCAGAACTGCATGCAATATTCAAAATGCTATGGAGTTGCATCATGACTTCCTGGCTCTTGTATTTAATGCCCCATAGCAATGAAGGCAAGCGTATCATATGCCTTCTTTACCACCCTATCTAATTATGCTGCCACCTTGTGCAGTCATATCTTTATAGATATCTGGGCATATCTTTATAGATTTGTCACTCAAGGAATGTGGATTGACTTAGCAAAGTACTGCATCTCAGTTCACCAGCTCATAATTTTTTGCATACCATGTGAAGCTTTGCTGTAGAGGCATAAATAAAAAGTAATGTCAATATTACCTGTTCTTTGAACCTGACCAAAAGCTCGACAAGGCATAGCAACATGGCAAGAAGTATAAAAACCAGCAGCATCAAAGCAATTATTTCTGAACAAAACACTGTTCAGTCTGAGCATTATTCTACCTTTCATGGAAGAATTAGATAAGTTTCAGCATAAAGCAAATGCACTTTTAGTCCTGTATTCTTAATTGGTGGGTTGAAAATAGAATATTTTATAACCAGCTCAAAAATTAACTGAAATAATTGAAACTTTGATGCAAACCTTGATGATAATAAATATTATTTTATTTCAAAATAAAACCTACATTTTTAATTGGCAGGAAATATTTATTATATTATGAATATTAATAATGTGTGAAATATATATATATATGTGACTGTACAGAGATTGTTGTGATAAAAATTGATTTTCACCTCAGAGATTGACATTGCATTAATTACTATTTTGATATAGAAATTAAACAACGATTTGTTCTCGAGGCAAGACTCAAATCACCAACATTGTATTGATTTCTTGAGAGATGTATGTCACAATAATGCAAAACAGTTAACAGGCCCGAACGTGCTGACTTATTTTCTCCTTGCCTGGAATCACGATTTAGTCCCCAAGTCTTGCCCTTAACCAAACTGTGTGAATAATCCAGCTGGCTTTATCTGCAACAGAGCTATTAGTGGTACAATGTGCAAGTTTTGTTTTGAATGCACCCAACATTCTATTATGGATAGCTTCACTGTGAGACTTTGTTAGCTATGAAGGTTTTAACTGTTTTAAAAGTATCTCATGTTCTCAGATGAAGAAAGATTCCAAGGGGAATAAGGCGTGACCGTGGCTGACAAGGGAATTCAGGGACAGTATAAAAATAAAGGAGAAGAAGTATAACATAGCAAAGATGAGTGGGAAGCCAGAGGATTGGGCAACTTTTAAAGAGCAACAGAAGATAACTAAAAAGGCAATATGGGGAGAAAAGGTGAGGTACAAAGGTAAGCTAGCCAAGAATATAAAGGAGGATAGTAAAAGCTTCTTAAAGTATGTGAAGAGGAAAAAACTAGTTAAGACCAAATTGGGACCCTTGAAGACTGAAAAAGGTGAATTTATTATGGGGAACAAGGAAATGGCAGATGAGTTGAACAGGCACTTTGGATCCGTCTTCACTATGGAGGACACAAACAATCTCGCTGATGTACTAGTTGGGTGATGGAGGAACTGAAGGAAATTCACATTAGGCAGGAAATGTTGTTGGGTAGACTGATGGGACTGAAGGCTGATAAACCCCCAGGGCCTGATGGTCTGCATCCCAGGGTACTTAAGGAAGTGGCTCTAGAAATCGTGGACGCATTGGTGATCATTTTCCAATGTTCTATAGATTCAATATCAGTTCCTGTGGATTGGAGGGTAGCTAATGTTATCCTACTTTTTAAGAAAGGCGGGAGAGAGAAAACTGAATTATAGACCAGTTAGCCTGACATCGGTGGTGGGGAAGTTGCTGGAGTCAATTATAAAAGATGAAATCGCAGCACATTTGGATAGCAGTAGCAGGATCGGTCCAAGTCAGCATGGATTTACGAATGGAAAATCATGCTTGACTAATTTTTGAGCATGTAACTACGAAAATGGACAAGGGAGAGCCAGTAGATGTAGTGTACCTGGACTTTCAGAAAGCATTTGATAAGGTACCACATAGGAGATTAGTGGGCAAAAGTAGAGCACATGGTTTTGGGGTAGAGTGCTGACATGGATAGAAAATTGGTTAGCAGACAGGAACCAAAGGGTAGGGATAAACAGGTCCCTTTCAGAATGGCAGGCAGTGACTAGTGGGGTACCGCAAGGCTCGGTGCTGGGACTGCAGCTATTTACAATATACATTAAGGATTTAGATGAAGGGATTAAAAGTAACATTAGCAAATTTGCAGATGACACAAAGCTGAGTGGCAGTGTGAACTGTGAAGAAGAAGCTATGAGGATGCAGGGTGACTTGGACAGGTTGGGTGAGTGGGCAGATGCATGGCAGATGCTGTTTAATGTGGATAAATGTGAGGTTATCCACTTTGGTGGTAAAAACAGGAGGGCAGATTATTAACTAAATGGAATCAAGTTGGGAAAAGGGTAAGTACAATGGGACCTGGGGGGTCCTTGTTCATCAGTCAATGAAAGTAAGCATGCAGGTACAGCAGGCAGCGAAGAAAGCAAATGGCATGTTGGCCTTCATAACAAGAGGAGTTGAGTATAGGAGCAAAGAGGTCCATTCTGCAGTTGTACAGGGCCGTAGTGAGACCACATCTGGAGTAATGTGTGCAATTTTGGTCTCCCAATTTGAGGCAGGACGTTTTTGCTA
This sequence comes from Amblyraja radiata, assembly GCF_010909765.2. Lineage (NCBI taxonomy): Eukaryota > Metazoa > Chordata > Chondrichthyes > Rajiformes > Rajidae > Amblyraja > Amblyraja radiata. Next base: position 50,336,759 of record NC_045960.1, on the reverse strand, counting down.
TTGAGGGAATGCAGCGTAGGTTCACCAGGTTAATTCCCGGGATGGCGGGACTGCCATATGTTGTTAGAATGGAGCGGCTGGGCATGTATACTCTTAAATTTAGGTTCAGAGGGGATCTCATTGAAACATATAAGATTGTTAAGGGTTTGGATACGTTAGAGGCAGGAAACATGTTCCCGATGTTGGCAGAGTCCAGAACCAGGGGCCACAGTTTAAGAATAAGGAGTAAGCCATTTAGAACGGAGATTAGGAAAAACTTTTTCACACAGAGAGTTGTAAGTCTGTGGAATTCTCTGCCTCAGAGGGCAGTGGAGCTGGTTCTCTGGATGCTTTCAAGAGAGAGATAGACAGAGCTCTTAAGGATAGCGGAGTCAAGAGATATGGGGAGAAGGCAGGAATGGGGTACTGATTTGTGGATGATCAGCCATGATCTCATTGAATGGCGGTGGCTCGAGGGGCTGAATGGGCTACTCCTGCACCTATTGTCTATTGTGTATTCTGGTTATTTCAAGACTGCTAAATAGAAATAATTATTTGAACTTGATTTTTCATCACTTCATCCCAAAATAAAATGGGAAAAGTACACAAAATCACTGCAAAGAAGCAAGTTACCTTCTTTGTGTCCCAAATATTTGCCCTGCAAACCTCATTGAGGGAATTGGGATCTTGTTTCAGGCTTTCAGATAATGTATCTGGCACAGGATCCTAGTATATAATTCTATGAAATCTCATTGAGTCAGTGCACTGCTGTTGGACTCGATATCAAGTATTGCAGCTGAGTGAACTGACCAGCTTCATGGCTCTATTTGGTCTTCAAGACCTGTACATACATACACAACTTCAGCATTTCATAGCAGGTGTTGAAATCCATAACACAGTGATGAGAATATCCATTGGTACAGTTTGAACAACTAAAAATCAATAACTTTAATCAAAATCATAGGCAACATCTGGTCCAATGTTTAGGGACAATGAATATGTAGCAGAGTTATTACAAAGATTAAGAAGTCGAATAAATAACAAGGTTTAAAATGCGTAGGAAGTGGAGTAGCAGGGGAAAAAGTGAAGGGAGAGTCTGTAATAGGTGGAGAAATTAAATGACAGAAAAGATGTTAGTGCCAGGCAAAATAAATGGTGGTGGTATGGGTGAATTGAGAGAAACCCAAAAAGCTATATTCCAGAGGTGAGGTGTAATTAACTGGTTTTGATATTTGGCTGAATGTGGCATTAAGGAGCTCAAATTAAACTGAAGTAAGTAGACGTAAAGGGAAAATGTTTTTAACTTAATGCACAATAAAACAAGGAATAAAGATGTTTCAATCATTCAAGAAAATTATTATAAATGGACGAGTAACATTTACTTTTACAATACAGAACCAGTATCTCTGATGGACTTCCTTGTACTCTTGATTCGTATGATGTACCAGCATCCAAACACAACACAGACAGGAAATGTTACACAAACAGGTAATAATCAACTGGAATATTTTAGCAAAACGTGTTTAATGATGAAAATTAAAATCCTACATTTAAAGATTAGAATTAAATGAAGAAAGTGTGAGAAATCTAGATACTAAAATCTAAATTCTGGCAGTATCTGCAAAGTAGTTTTAAAGCATTTCCGACAAAGGGCTTATATGATCAAATCTTTGCTTCCTCGCACAGCTGTACATAACACATAGAACAGTACAGCACAGGAACGGTCCCTTCAAGCCACAATCAGTTGATTGATCTCCTGCCTGCAAATGATTCATATCCCACTATTCCCTGCATTTCCATGTTACTGTCCAAAAACCACTTAAACGCCACTATCATATCTGGCTCCAGCACCACCCCTGGCAATGCGTTCCAGGCACCCGCCACCACCAAAAACGCACACCCCCATTAAACTATTGCCCTCTCACCTTATAACTAAGCCCTCTAGTGTTGGACAATTCCACCCCGCGTAGAAGAAGATTCTGATTGTCTATGCGTCTCATAATTATATATACTTCTATCAAGTCTCTCTTCCACCTGCAACGTGCCAGAAAAATAATCCAAGTCTACCTAACCTCGACCCACTGCAGTTCGCTTACCGCCACAACAGATCAACGGTGGATGCGATCTCGCTGGCCCTCCACTCCGCTCTGGACCACTTGGACAACAAAAACTCATATGTCAGGCTGTTATTCATCGATTACAGCTCGGCATTTAATACAATCATCCCCTCCAAGCTGGTTACCAAACTCGCAGAACTGGGTCTCTGCGCATCCCTCTGCAATTGGATCCTCGACTTCCTCACTCACAGACCACAGTCTGTTCGTATTGGTGGAAATGTGTCAGCCTCGATAACAATCAGCACAGGAGCACCTCAAGGCTGCGTGCTCAGCCCCCTGCTTTACTCACTCTATACTCATGACTGCGTAGCCAGTCACAGTGCGAACTCCAGCATCAAGTTCGCTGACGACGCCATTGTTGTGGGACGTATCACTGATGGGGATGAGTCAGAGTATAGAAGAAAGATCGAGCAACTGTCCATATGGTGCCAGCGCAATAACCTGGCCCTCAACACCAGCAAAACCAAGGAACTGATTGTGGACTTTGGAAGGAGTAGGAGGGGAACCCACAGCCCCATTTATATCAACGGGTCGATGGTTGAAAGGGTCAAGAGCTTCAAATTCCTGGGCGTGCACATCTCTGAAGATCTTTCCTGGTCCGAGAACACTAATGCAATTATCAAGAAAGCTCATCAGCGCCTCTATTTCCTGAGAAGATTACGGAGAGTCGGTTTGTCAAGGAAGACTCTCTCTAACTTCTACAGGTGCACAGTAGAGAGCATGCTGACCGGTTGCATCGTGGCTTGGTTTGGCAATTTGAGTGCCCTGAAGAGGAAAAGACTACAAAAAGTAGTAAACACTGCCCAGTCCATCATCGGTTCTGACCTTCCTTCCATCGAGGGGATTTATTGCAGTCGCTGCCTCAAAAGGGCTGGCAGTATCATCAAAAACCCACACCATCCTGGCCACACATTCATCTCCCTGCTACCTTCAGGTAGAAGGTACAGGAGCCTGAAGACTGCAACAACCAGGTTCAGGAATAGCTACTACCCCACAGCCATCAGGCTATTAAACCTGGCTCGGACAAAACTCTGATTATTATTAACCCATTTTCTGTTATTTGCACTTTATCAGTTTATTTATTCATGTGTGTATATATTTATATTATGGTATATGGACACACTTATCTGTGTTGTAGTAAATGCCTACTATGTTCTGTGTGCTTAAGCAAAGCAAGAATTTCATTGCCCTATACAGGAACACATGACAATAAACTCACTTGAACTTGAACTTGACGAACTCTCTCTGTAGCTGAAGCCCTGTAATCCAGGCTGCATCTTGGTAAATCACCTCTGCACCCTCTACAAAGCTTCCACATTATTCATGTAAACGGGTGACCAGAACTGCATGCAATATTCCAAATGTGGCTTAATCAAAGTCATATAGAACTGCATCTTGACTTCCTGACTCTTAGTACTTAGTAATGAAGGCAAGCATACCGTATGCCTTCTTTAGCACCCTAACTACTTGTGCTGCCACCTTTAGTGAGCTATGAACCTGGACTCCAAGATCCCTCTGCAAATCATTGCTGTTGAGGGTCTTGCCATTAACTGTATACTCTCTCCTTGCACTCAACCTCCCAAAGTGCAACACCTCACACTTGCTTGGGTTAAACTCTATCTGATATTTCTTTGCCCATTTCTGCAGCTGACCTATATCCTACTTTATCTTCTGACAGCCTTCTTCACTGTATGGTTGTTAAAGCTTTGCTGGAAACAGCAGTCTGCATTTTTCCTTTTCAAATGCTACTGGGTTTGCTGTGATAATCCATAAAATCGTGAAAAGTCTGGAGTTGAATATTCAATATTTAACAAATATTTTTCATTCAGATTCATATGCTCCAGCAAATCTCGTAATGGAAGTATTGCGCATGTTATGTGGTGGAAAAGAGTGTGCTACAGAGTGCCTGTACAAGAACATCATTACTGAATCCCTTCTTTTTCCGATAGTCACATTGCTGAAAGGAAAACAGGTGCAGTGATTTCTACTGATGTTGTTTGTGTTTTTGTTACTGGACTATTCCTCTTTTTATGCACCTCAATTACATCACCTCCGAGCCTCCTTTATAACACGGGAAATAGTCCCATCTTATCCAGTATTTCCCAGTGACCCATGTACATCTCATGTGCCTTTTTAATCATTTTATTGACACATTTTCCTCCTTTAAAGATCTGTGCTCATACTCACCAAAGACCCCATCTCTCCACATTTCCCAACGTCTTTGTCTTTTATTGGATATTCCTGTAGGAACAGGCAATTTAGTGACAGGAGGAGGATACTCAATCATCTAGCTTGCAGAAATATATGATAAGCTCTTGATTGATCTGACTGTAACCTCAACTCTGCATTCCTGTCAATCTTTCACCTCAAGGTTATCAAGACGTATATATTTCTGCCTTAAAAACTCAAAGACTTTGCTTCCTCTGCCTTTTGAGAAAAATTGTTCTGAAGAATCATGACTCTCTGAAAGAAAAAATTGCCTGAACTTAAACGGAAGATCTATTAATTTTAAACAGTGTTAAAATTTATTCCAAATATTCCCATAAGAGGAACCATCCTTTCCACATCCACTTTTTGAAGACCTGTCTGAAGCTTGTATGTTTTGATCGTCACCTCTCAGTGTTCCAAACTCCAATGAATCAACCTCTTCAACCCTTCCAGCCTGACTATTTAGTAAATCATCTCTGAGTTCCTTCTGACATATTAATATCCTTCCTTAAACAAAGAGACTGGAATTATGCACAGCTCTCCAAATGTGGTTTTACCAATGCTCTCTATAACTGAAGTTTTGTTGAATGGGAGCCATCTTGTTGCACTTTTCCAAATGCATTACATCACATTTTTCTTTATTAAATTTTGTTTGCCATGTTTCTGCCCAACTAACCAGGTCTCAAATAATGTCATTAACTTTCTCCTTCCTGCGCTGTACAAAGTTTTGTATCATCCGCAAACTATTTTTTGTGCACCTTCCTTTTATGTATACTTGGTTTCCTTTGCTTTTGATTAATTGGGATGATATTTCCTTAGAAACAACACTTATAGAATCATAAAATAGTTATATCATGGAAGCAGGCCATTCAACCCACAGTCCATACCAGTTCCATGACCTTCTCACCTGTACTTATAAGTTTCTTATAGAAACTTACAAACTTCTTAAGGGTTTGGACAGGCTAGATGCAGGAAGATTGTTCCCGATGTTGGGGAAGTCCAGAACAAAGGGTCACAGTTTAAGGATAAGGGGGAAATCTTTTAGGACCAAGATGAGAAAAACATTTTCACACAGAGAGTGGTGAATCTCTGGAATTCTCTACCACAGAAGGTAGTTGAGGCCAGTTCATTGGCTATATTTAAGAGGGAGTTAGATGTGGCCCTTGTGGCTAAAGGTATCAGGGGGTATGGAGAGATGGCAGGATACTGAGTTGGATGATCAGCCATGATCATATTGAATGGCAGTGCAGGCTGGAAGGGCCGAATGGCCTACTCCTGCACCTATTTTCTATGTTTCTATGCACTCTCCCCATAGCCCTTCAAATTCAGCCCTTTCATGTACATATTCCAGTTTCCATCCAGCTCTGTCTGTTAGTTCTTGATTTCTCTGTCAATGAAAATAGTTATCTCCATCGATGTCCTTCATGAAATACCTTAAAATTTACTTAAGACTTAACATAAACATTTATAAATTGTTCTAGATGTGAAATGGCTACAATGGCTTCAAATTTAAATTGTCATTGAGTTATTTTGCTTTGTAGTAAACATTCTATTAATTTGATTTTTTTTGCAATGAATAGATAAAGAACTGTAATGAAACAGTGTTGATAAACATAGCTGATATTTTGGCAAGGATAGCCTCTACAGACCGAGGACTTTCTTTGCTCCTTTTTGGTGAAAATGACAGCCCTATTGCAACAAATTGGTAAGAAAGTATACAAGACAGAAAAACATAGTTTGCCTATAACATTTAATATACATTGTTCCTCTTTTTTCTCTTGGCCGAAGAATTAAAATTTTCTTGTGACAGCTAAGTTTTACTAAGTAAGTAAACTAGTTTATGGTGTTTTTAATAAAATTCTTAAAATGCTGTGGCCAAAAATTATTTTAAATGCATTAACATTTGTCATATCCAATTGGGAATAGTAATAGGTAACTACCTGTATGTAGCATCAGAAACTTTAAGTTAATAGCACTTAGTAAATTAAAATGTTTTTGAATAAACAGCACATCATAAGACTTGTATGTTTTTCCTTCTCTTATCAGTCTTTCTACTGCACATATAATTGCCGAATTTACCAAAAGACTACTTGATGGAGAGCTTCCAGCTTTAGATTCCACTGAGCCATCCTCAGCTCTGAAGGGGGCTTTTATTTTTGTCTGTCGTCAAATGTACAATACATGCGAGGGTCTCGAGGTTTTGATGCCCTATGGCTTGCATGAATCTATCTCTAAAGCATGGAAGAAGGTAACACTTATTATTGCTCAACATCAAAACTTGTTTTATCATGAACTTTCTTAGTACGGCTTCTGAAAATCTGATGTGATCTATCATAATGAGCTTTTTTCAGATTTTTATCTTTTTAAAAGGTTGATTTTGTTTTTTATTACTTGAAGTGAGTGTTTTTTCAAACCATTTAATTTTTCCTTGATATTTTTAACAATCACAAAATTGTTAATTTAATTTCTAATGAATGCTTCTATATATCTGAATATTCCAAAGTCCTTAACAACTTTTAACAGCAAGTTCCTACATAGTATATTTAGGACACTTCTGAAAGGAGTTATCATAAAGCCATGAACGAGCTAAGCAATAAGATGAATGTTTGCCTCCAAATGCTCAACAGCCCCACCTCATTAGGGAACACTATTGTTCTTATCAAGATCCAAAATATCTCTTACTATATGACCTATCTTTCATCATCTTTTTACCTATTATTAGAAGCTAATAAGGATAAGAAATAAATACTAATAAATACAAAGGACGTTCATTTACTGTATTCACATAATAATGAAGTAGATAAATTCAATCCTCAATCAGGAGTAAAATTTATGTTGTTTCCAGTGAATAAAATTGAAATGTGATATTGTAGCGAGACCAGCGGGTAGAGCAAATGGTTTTATTGACAAAACGTTACTTGAACTACAAGAGCACTCAGTCGAGAGTAAACGTTTTTTTAAACTTTTGTCGTTGCGAAGAGCACTAGCTGCTGAACAAACTTACTAACTCTAAAAAACCCTGCAAAAAATCCCATCACGTGACAGTCCCGACTTCTGATGAGGGTTCTGCATGCACAGCTTAACCACTAGGTGCTGATACATGACCCCCCCCCCCCTAGAACCAGAGGAAAGAAAATGAGCAAATAAACCAGATGGACCGCGTGGACACAGGCACAACATGCGTAGGCAAAGGTGGGTGCGGGAGGGCCGGCGGATGACCATTACGGCGGGGCTGGGCCACCAACACCGTGCGATTGACATCGAGATGAGCAGGTTTAAGACGGGCCACCAAAACGACCTCCTGTTGGCCCCCGATGTCCAGAACGAAAGTCGCGACGCCCGGCTGCAACACCTGGAAGGGACCCTCGTAAGGGCGCTGCAGCGGGGTCCGGTGCAAGTTCCTGCGAAGAAAAACAAATTGACAGCGAGTGGAACGGCCTCGGCCCACCGCGTGAACCGGTCCACAATGGTGAGTAGGGGGTGACACCTCGGGACGGCGGAAGGGGTCCCACAAGATCGACGTGGATGTGGTCGAAGGTGTTGTTGGACGGCAAAATCCTGCAGAGGTGCTCTCACGTGACGTTGGACATTGGATGTTTGGCAGGGGACACAGGCCCTGGCCCAGGAACCAACTTGCTTACGTAGCCCAAGCAACACAAATGTGGCCGCCACCAGCGCTGTGGTTGCCCGGATAGAAGGGTGGGCTAATTCGTGGACTGAATCGAGAATCCGACCGCCAAGCTGTGGGGACAATGGGTCGCGGTTGCCCAGTGGAGACATCGCAGAGGATGGTAATGCCAGTGGATCCAACCGGGACGTCCTCCAGTATCAAACCCGAAATGACGGTACGATATGTTAGCATCTCGTCGTCGTCCCGTTGCGCAGCGGCCAGGCCGGAATAGTCGATTCCCGGAGCCAAAGTCAGAATGGCATTAATGGCAGTGCGGGATAAGGCGTCAGCAACCTGGTTGTTCTTACCCACCACGTGTTGGATACAGGTGGTATACTCCGAAATGGAAGCCAAATGTCGCTGTTGTCATGCGGACCAGGGATCGAACACTATAGTGAAGGCGAAGGTAAGAGGTTTGTTGTCTGAAAAAGCCATGAAGGGTCTGCCCTCCTGGAAATAACGGAAATGACGGTCAGCTATGTAGACAGCCAGGAGCTCGCGATCAAATGCGCTGTAATTTATCTCTGGAGGGCGCAGGTGCCAGGTGAAAAAGGCAAGTGGCTGCCAGCGACCGTATATGAATTGTTCGAGGACCCCCTTGACAGTGGTGTCATAAGCGTCCACGGTGAGAACGGTAGGAGCATTGGCCCGCAGATGGACGAGCATTGTTGCGTTTGCCAGCGCCTCCTTTGCGCCATCATATGCGGCTGTGGATTCAGCATCCCACACTAGGTATCGCTGTTTGCCTGCCCAGACACTAAAACAAAGGTCGCATAATCCGGGCCGCCGCTGGTACGAAACGATGGTTAAAGTTTATCATACCAACGAACTCCTGGAGACTTTTCACTGTGGCTGGCCAGGGAAACTGTCGAATGGCCTCCACCTTGGTGGGGAGCAGGATTGCGCCCTGTTGGGTGACATGATGGCCGAGAAAGGTAATCGAGTTAAGGCCAAACTGGCACTTGGCTGCATTAATGGCGAGGCCATGGTCACTATGGTGCTGGCACAGTAACCGGAGGTGCGCGCAGTGCTCTTGACGAGAGCGACTGTCAACTAGAATGTCATCGAGATAGATGAATAACAATTCCAACCCCCGGCCGACCATGTCCCTAAGCCGCTGAAACGCTTGGGTGGCGTTTTTGAGGCCAAAAGGCATTCTCAAAAATTCAAATAGTCCGAAAGGGGTGATAATGGCGATTTTGGGCACATCATCTGGGTGGGCAGGTATCTGGTGGTAACCGTGCACCAGGTCAATTTTGGCTGCGTGAAATGGTAGGAGCCGAAAATAAGGGGAACTGTGCAGACTCCATATGTCTGGATAGGGCTGCCATTGACGGCGGTTAGGGCAGGGCCTCACTTACCGGAATGGGTGTCGACTCCGGACGGGGTTAGTATGCTGATCTCTGCTCCCATGTCAACAAAGAATCGGAGCCTGGAACGATGATCCCAGACGTAGAGGTGATGTTTCTGGCCGACCGGGAACTGTTATCTGAATTTTTTAAAACAGTGCTAGTTGCTTATTAAACTAAAATAAAGAAAATTTTGAATCCCTTATTTGTGGCTTTATTTCAATTTCTTTTAGAATTGCATAGTTGTTAAAACACCTATTATTATTATTATTATTATTATTATTATTATTATTATTATTATTATAATTTCTTGTTTTCTAAGTTGATGCATCTTCAAAAGTTATGGTGCTAAAATCTAATCTTTGTGCGAAAATCTATTTTTGCATGATGGAATGTTTAAAAATGAATTGATCTTACTATCATACTACTAATGAAGTTGAAGAGAAATGTTGTCATACCTTAGTTTTAACTTTATTTCATAAATCAGGCCAGTTTAATTACTGAACGAATACCAACTCCTGTAGCAGGAAGTGAATCAGGCTCTTCAACAGCTCATGAACTGCAAAACATGTAAGTACTAGTGAATTATTATTTTGTAATCATCAGCAATCCTGCTGGTTAACAATAGTTATTTCTTAATCCTTACTTTAAATTCTGATGTTAACTGCATGAAACCACTACATTGCATTTAATATGAGGCCCAATATTAGGTTTAATGTTATATATGGGTGTCAAAGATTTCGGGGAGCAGACAGGAGAATGAGGTTGAGTGGGAAAAATAGATCAGGCATGATCAAATGGCAGAATGGACTTGATGGGCCAAATGGTCTAATTCTGCTCCGATGCCTTATGGTCTGATAATTCAGCCTTTCGCCCAATAGGTAAGAATGTTTTATTTTCCTACATTGCTAATGCAAACGAGCATTAAGACAGGTGGTCCGCAACATTGCATCAAAATTACATTGCCTGTTAAGCAGTGGTTAAAGAGTATACTCGATGGCAGACATTGAAAGAGCTATGAAGAATGTATAATGTGGTTATGCTGAAACCAGCATCTGTCAGATTATGAGATTAAACCTTAGTACTCATCCTTGCTATAATATAATACAGGTTCATCACCGAATTTCTGGCATCTGCTGATCTGGCACCTCCTTTAATCAGACAACATTACGGTGCATACTTGAAACCCCACTTGGAAGTCCGCCCGAAATGTGGCACCTAGGCTAGGTGAGGCAGTCAACCTCATCGGCAATTCCGTGGCCGATCAGCAGGTCGAATTTGTCCCCAACCAAATTTGTTCCCATAGTTGGCCTCAGAAGTTAGCCAACTTCTGAGGCAAACTTTGCAGGCCAGTATCTCAGCCCCCCCCCCCCCCCCCCCCCCCCCGGCGGCCTAGGTGAAACTTTTCAGTACCTTTTGCCTCCTCTCGGAGGCTGTGACCTCTGGTCTGTCAAAACGGATAATCCAGCAAGGTCCTGGAACCAAGGGTGCGAGGCAATCTTTGATGGACCTATACTACTACAATTTCTATAAAAGAAGTATACTGTGTTTCCATTAACTTTTATTTATTATTAATTAGTTCTCTATGACTTTTCCCAGTTTCTTTGGGTCAATTTGTCTTTGTATTTTAATGCTACGGTACATCGGTGGTAGAAACATTATTGGACAGAGACCGAAAGGATGGAATTTCTATACATTTGGCGAGATGGGTGATTGGGGATAGTCATCATAGCTTTGTGCGGGGGAGATTTACGGGGGAGGGGTAATTAAAAAGATTGATGAAAGCAGGATGGCAGATGTTGTCTATGAATGTTGTAATATTCCACATGGCAGGCTGGTAGAGAAGGTTAAGTCACATAGGATCCAGGTGAACTAGCTAATTAGATCCAAAAGAGGTCAGAGGAGAGGATGCTGGTGGAAGGATGTTTTTCTGATTGGAAGTCTGTGACCAGTGATGTACTGCATGGTTCAGTGCTCGCACTCTCGTTGTTTGTGATTATATATTAACAACTTGGATGTTAATTGAGGAGAAATAGTTACTAAGTTTGTGGATGGAACAGAAGTTGATGGTGTTGTGGATAACGAGTAAGTTACTTTAAGGCCACAGCCAGATTGAAAGTTGGGCAGTAGTATTGACAGATGGAATTTAATCCAAACAATTGCTAGATGATGCATTTTGGGAAGTCAAATAGGAATGGGACATTTACATTAGTTGGTACGGTGCCAAGGAATGTTGAGGAACAGAAAAACTTTGTGGTGCAAATGCATAATTCCTTAAAAAAGGTAATACGTGTAAATAGGGTAGCGAAGATGGCATGTGGTATGCTTACCTTCATAGGTTGGGACATGGAATATAAAGGTTAATGGGTTATTTGTCAACTTTATCAATCATTTGTTAGGCTACACGTGATGTATTATGTGCACTCTGGTCGCGACACCATTGGAAGAATATTGTGCAGGAGAGAGTGCAGAGAAGATTCACCATGATGTAATTTGGATTGGAAGACTTTAGTTATGGAGAGAAATTCATTGCTTTTAAGAGATATTTGGATAGATACTGAAATAGACAAGGCTTAGAGGGCTATAGTGCGGGAAAATGTGACAAAAATGTTGTCATGAACGTGATAGGCCAAAAGTCCAATCTCTGTTCTGTGTAGTTCTGTGACTTATCATTCTATTTCCAACTGCATTCTTCCATGGTACACATTGAATGTATCAACGTTAGCCATTATACCTTTCAAATCTGTCTCCCATTTTATTACAGTGTATACAGCTATATATTTTCTATTCAGTCCTATTTTTTAATGGGGTCACATTGCAATCTGACAGAACAATATGTCTACCCAAAATATGCAGGAGGGAAGTCATGTTTAACAAACAGAAGTGAGGACATACCAGCTATTGCTTTAGGTGTATCTGAAAGGAGCTTTTTTTCTTGTATAAAGAAGTAATTTTTGGAGCCCCAGACTCTAAGGAGTGCAGGGTATCAAAATATTGTTAACAGACTTAGCATTTTCTAGGCATTCTCTTAGTTGTTGCCAGATTTCAGGTTTGATGTCATACTTAATTCCCATTTTCCCGAGTTAAAGCAGAATTGGCATGCTGATTGCATCATCAGGCCACATATTAGTCTGTGAAACGGATTTATACCTGCCTAGAGTGGCTGACCCTGTGTTGTAGGCAATGTCCCTAGTTAAAATTGTGGATGTGGAGGTATCCAAGTAGAAACATAGAAAATAGGTGCAGGAGTAGACCATTCGGCCCTTCGAGCCTGCACTGCCATTCAATATGATCATGGCTGATCATCCAACTACGTATCCTGTATCTGCCTTCTCTCCATACCCCCTGATCCCTTTAGGGCCACATCTAACTCCCTCTTAAATATAGCCAATGAACTGGCCTCAACTACCTTCTGTGGCAGAGAGTTCCAGAGATTCACCACTCTCTGTGTGAAATTTTTTTTTCTCATCTTGGTCCTAAAAGATTTCCCCTTTACCCTCAAACTGTGACTCCTTGTCCTGGACTTCCCCAATATCGGGAACAATCTTCCTGCATCTAGCCTGTCCAACCCCTTAAGAAATTTGTAAGTTTCTATAAGATCCCCCCTCAATCTTCTAAATTCTAGCGAGTACAAGCCGAGTCTATCCAGTCTTTATTCATATGAAAGTCCTGCCATCCCAGGAATCAGTCTGGTGAACCTTCTCTGTACTCCCTCTATGGCAAGAATGTCTTTCCTCAGATTTGGAGACCAAAACTGTACGCAATACTCCAGGTGTGGTCTCACCAAGACCCTGTACAACTGCATTAGAACCTCCCTGCTCCTATAATCAAATCCTTTTGCTATGAATGCTAACATACCATTCGCTTTCTTCACTGCCTGCTGCACCTGCATGCCTACTTTCAATGACTGGTGTACCATGACACCCAGTAGGAGGAATCTCATTTGAACTACCATTGCATAACATGTTTAAATTTTCCAGCTACCATAAAAGCAAAATCCTTTAACTTCCTTGTTAGGATGAACTTGGAAGAGATGCTTCTGGACAATCTATTAAACTTTGCCGCTACTCCAAAAGGATTATTACTTCTGCAGCAAACTGGAGCAATCAATGAGTGTGTGAATTATATGTTTAGCAGATTCACTAAAAAACTTCAGGTTTGTATAAAATCTGACAATTACATGAGGATGAATGGAATTAACATTATATGTTACCATCATTACACGATGGTCCCACTTACACTACTTTTTCGGCGACTGTCGGCACCCGTCATAGGTCATTACAGGTCGCCAACATTTTTCAACATGTTGAAAATCCACCGGCGACCAGAAAGACGCTAATACACTTTGGGCGACTGAGGAGACTACTCACGACCATAGAGGCGACACCAACATGTTGAAAAATTTTGGCGACCTGTAATGACCTATGACGGGTGCCGGCAGTCGCCGAAAAAGTCGTGTAAGTGGGATAGGCTCATAAGGCCCAAATGTATGTTCACAAATAAACAATTATTTTATTACCTTTAAGATTATTTCAGTGCCATTTCGAGAAGCTTTCTTTTTCCCCTTGATCATAGTGATTTAAAATAGAATCTTAAATTCCTGTGGGCAACAGTTTAAAGTCAAGAACACCAGAATCCTGATTATAAATAGCAAGTAATTAATCATCAAATAATAATAGGTTAACCGTATATAGTTTGGGCACATTTTGCAGATCAGTAATGAGTACTGTCGGGTATAGTCATGCAATCATAGTTTCTTACAGCGTGGAAACAGGCTCTACGGCCCAACATCCACACCGGCCAAGATGTCCTATGTACACTAGTCCCACCTGCCTGCGTTTGGCCCATATCCCTCTAAACCAGTCCTATTCCATGTATCTGTCTAAATGTTTCTTAAACGTCGCAATAGTACCCGCAATAGTTATCTCCTCCGGCAGCTTGTTCCATACACCCCCCCACCCTTTGTCTGAAAAGGTTACCCCTCAGGTTCCTATTAAATCTTTCTCCATTCACCTTAAACCTATTTAGGAATTAAGGAGCCATCAAAAATATTTAATTTTTAAAAGCAAAAGTGAAGAAAAGTAAGTTACTAAAAAATCTAAAATTCTTTCAGACGCGTTTTCTCATTAAAAAAAATAACGAGTTTAAAATAAATTCTAAGAAAATATTAGATGTCTATTTTAATTTTATTGACCTAACTGAAAGTCTAAAATTATACAAGATTCTCTCAGCTTTTTCTCTTCCTTTCAAATCAAATGAAGAAGGTCTCTTGCACCGACCTGCACCAAACATTTTTTTCTTGTGTGAACTTGTAATGTAAATTTGCACCATTTATCCCAAGTTCCCTTTTCCTCTGCTGAATTCCATGGGGGGGGGGGGGTTTGGGTATCAAATTCTAGATCAAGTTGTAGGAAATGTACTTACTTTTCCCTTAATTTGGCAGGTCAGCAAATGTGAAAAGTTTGGATATGGAGTAATGGTCACACAGGTAGCTGCAACAGCACATGGCATTGTGGCACTGCAAAGTTCAGGTAAACATTGATGAGTGGAAGTTTGCCAAATCTGGTGTAAATTGGAAGAATTTTACTGTAAATGAAATGTTACAAGTATCCTTTATTATTTCAGTGGTGTATTTCATGATGTAATTTTCCCATGCAATGCTAAACAAACTCATCAGGAAGGCTGGCTCCGTCCTGGTGGCGGAGTTGGATTCATGGGAGGTGGTCTTGGCGGGGGGGATGCTGCTAAAACTGTGGAGCATCCTAGACAATACAGCTCACCCTTTCCATGACACATTGGTCAACCTGAGGAGTACCTTCAGCAACAGACTGGTTCCACCAAGATGCAGGACAGAACGCCACAGGAGAACCCTCTTCCCTGTGGCTATCAAACTGTACAACTCCTCCCCCTTCTGTAGTGGGATAGACTGAGACTGACTCCCTTCCCCCCTCCCCAATCTTTGTACATCTCCCATCATCACTTTAATTTAATGTTTCATGTATTTTGTGTTTTTTATTACTGTTGGAAGTTCAATTTCCCTCCTGGGATAAATACATTTCTATCATATTGTATCGTATTAATGCTCCTTTTGCAGCATTACATTTGATCTTGAATAACATTGTCTTAGGAGTGCTTATTATAGCATTCTCAGGACAATATGCTTTTTTATTCTGTAGCATTGACCTGGGATGCATAGAGGTAAGCAAAGTACTTAGCCAAATCCTTAGGCCTGTCCATCTCTTTTTCTGCTCTATGTCCTCTATTCATGCCAATGTATTATACTTGACCACATGAGCACTATCTTTATGTGGATAGGATAGATAAGCAAAGACAATTTGCAGCATAGAAGTATAGGAGGAGAAGTGACATAGGCAATCAAAATCATGAAGGGTTTGAATAAAATGAAGAAAGTATTTAAATTGTCTTAAACAATTATGATAATAAATATCGTCTAAGTTGATTGTCAATAGAACCAGAGGTGATATTAGGATATGTGCAATGCAAGTTAGGATTTAGAATGTGCATTCTAATAGAATATTTGGATTACTATTAGCATGAGAACATTTGCACCATTCTCAAGGGAAATGGAAGGTAGTCTTTGGCTGCAAAGGGAAATCGAAGTATTGGTGAAATAGGGTAAAACAAAATGGAGACAAATGTGTTGTGATGCATTTTTGGAATACTAATGAGAATAGGTCATATACCATGAGTTGTAGGGAGAATTGAGGAACTGAGGGAACTTGAATTACGGCAACAGATATTTGAGGGTGGCAATACAGTATTATAATTTAGTTAGGAAGGCATGTGGCATAATATTCAGACCTCAGCTGGAGTATTGTGTGCAGTTTTTTTTTGTGTGCACAGAGTCATCGTGCCAGAGGGAGGATTCGCTGGTAGGGCAATTCTGTTATGAAGAGAGACTGGAGAAACCAGGCCTGTTCACCTTGGAGCAGAGGAAGTTAAGAGAGGCATGATTGAGTTTTATAATATGAAAATGTAGGGTAGACTGCAGGAAACCTTCACCCCGTTTCGTAAATACAACTAGGGATTTAGGATAAGAGGGAAAGATTTAGAGGTGGTATGAGGGAACCTTCTTTATCCAGAGGGTTGTAAATTCCTGGTGTTTAAGGAAGAACTGCAGATGCTGGAAAAATCAAAGGTAGACAAAAATGCTGGAGAAACTCAGCGGGTGAGGCAGCATCTATGGAGCGAAGGAATAGGTGACGTTTCGGGTCGAGACCCTTCTTCAGACCTTTTTAGTGTGTGTTTGAAGAAGGGTCTCGAATGTCTCCTATTCATTCCCTACGTCTCCTATTCCATTCCCTATGAGTTTCTCCAGCATTTTTGTCTACCTTTGTAAATTCCTGAGAGGTGGTTGAAGCTAGTTGTCGATAGCAAATAAGAACTAAAGTTGAGCACTTAAATTGCTGTGGCATGGAAAGCGCTGAACCTTCCATGAAGGCTGGAAGATGGGATTAATACGGAAGGGTGCACCTTTGTTCAGCATGGACAATTTGGGACAAATGACCTGTATCCCTGCTGCATAATTTTGTGGCTCAATGATCGATTACACATCAAACTATGTTTCTGTAATTTGTAGTGTGAAATTTATGTGACAGCACATTAATAGGAATAATATTTCATTTAACTGGTTATAACTGAGCTACTGTTTCTCTTCACTTAATGGTAGGAAGTAGTGTGGTGGTGGAAGGTTGTATTTCAGATTGGAGGCCTGTGGCTAGTGGTGTGCTTCGGCAATTGGTGTTAATACAAGTTGCTATTTATTACTTATATCAACGATTAGGATGACAATATACAAGACATGATTAATAAGCTTGCAGATGACACATTCAAGAATGATCCCAGGAATGAGTAGGTTAACCTATGATGAGCATTTGTCAGCACTGGGCCTGTACTCGCTGGAGTTTAGAAGAATGAGGGGGGACCTCATTGAAACATACAGAATAGTGAAAGGCTTGGTTAGGGGTGCCGCACGATTGGCAGCCTCGCCAACAGTCTGTCTGGTTTTTTGTCTTTTTAAAACATTTTTGTGTGTGTTAAAAGTTAGTGTAAATGCTCTCCGGTTTATTTTATGTGGGGGAAGGGGGAAACTTTTTTTCAGTTTCTTACCTTGCCGGAGATGCGATTATTTTCGAGATCGTGTCTCCGGTCGCTCTGCGGCCTACCAACGATGGAGCTGGAGGCCTCCTCGGACTGACCTTGTGCCCCAGCACAGGGCGTGGACTTAACATCCTATCCCTTGCCTGGGATCTCTCCAGGCACGGGATTGCGGACTTTACCATCGTGAGCTCGCAGTCTTGGGAGAGACCGTGGATGTCGGGAGCTCCAATGACGCAGAGGTTCGACCGGCCCCGATGCGGGGTTCGATCGCCGGCGCAGGGGAGCTGACATCTCCCCGATGCAGGAGCTAATCGCCCCGATGCGGAGGGCCCGACCGCTGGCTACGGGAGTCAAGATCGTCCCGTCAGCTCAAGGCCCCCGACCACGGGGGAACAATGAAGGGAAGAGATTTGAACTTTTTATCGCCTTCCATCACAGTGAGGAATGCGGAGGAGTCACTGTGGTGGATGTTTATGTTAAAATGTGTTTTGTGTGTCCCGTTGCATTTATTTGTTTGACTGATCTGGCAAATCTGTGGAATTCTCTGCCTCAGAGGGCAGTGGAGGCAGGTTCTCTGGATGCTTTCAAGAGAGAGCTAGATAGGGCTCTTAAAGGTAGCAGTCAGGGGATATGGGGAGAAGGCAGGAACGGCTACTGATTGGGGATGATCAACCAAGATCACATTGAATGTCGGTGCTGGATTGAGGGGCCGAATGGTCTATTCCAGCACCTATTGTCTATTGTCAAATGAAATTCCTCGTATGTTGCAAAACATACTTGGCTAATATTATTGTGATTGTGATTGTGATTGTGATTGTGATTGTGATAGAGTGGATGTGGAGAGGATGTTTTCCACTAGTGGGAGAGTCTAGGACTTGAGGTCATAGCCTCAGAATTAAAGGACATTCTTTTAGGAAGGAGATGAGAAGAAATGTATTTAGTCAGAAAGTGGTGGATTTGTGGAATTCTTTGCCACAGAAGGCTGTGGAGGCCAAGACAGTCGATCTTTTTAAGGCAGAGATAGATGGATTCTTGACTAGTACAGGTATCAGAGGTTATGGGGAGCGGAAGGAGAATGGGGCTCGGAGGGAGAGATAGATCAGCCATGATTGAATGTCGGAGTAGACTTGATGGGCCGAATGGGCTAATTCTACTCCTATCACTTATGGCCCTATGTCCTAAAATAGGTGGATTTGTAGACAGTGAAGATGGTAATCAAGAATTACGGAGAGATCTTCATCAGCCGGTAAGTGGTCCTCACAGAGGGTGATGGTTATATGGAACGAGCTACCTGAAGAAGCAGTAGAGGAAGATATAATAACAACATTTAAAGGACATTTGGACAGGTACAGGGATAGAAAAGGTACAAAGAGACATGGACTAGGTGCAGGCAGATGAAGCTTCAATGGGGCATTTTGCTCAACGTGGATGAGTTGGGTTGAAAGGTTGTTTCCGTGCTGTATGACTAGCTCGATTCTGCACTCAAATAATTTATTGTTTATTTATTTTACATTTATCCTCTATAAATGCCTTACAAATTACGTTAAGATCTCCCTGACTGGCTGGCTAGTGAGCTCTGTAAGGTAGATTTATAGGTTAGTTCCAGTGGGAGTATTGTGCCATATTACAAAGGTGCCATGTGCGAAAAATAAAATTAACCTCCTTTTTTATAATAATTAGCCCGTGTTGATATCAATTCGTGATAATAAATTTTCACCGCATTCCCACTCAAATAGTCCCATTCGATTTGCGTCTTTATCTAATTCCACATATAATTTTGCAAGACTAATGAAGAAAATGCAAGTTTTTGGTACTATTTCAGTAATTTACTGTAAATACTGGGTTTATTACCTCATACGAAGGAAATTTAGGAAAGATTTTAATGATGAATTTCAGTGAGATAAATATTCTTTCCTCTGATTACAGTATTGGTAACAAGTATTAATTGTTAGAAATGCCATTGAATGAGTGAGAAGCTCAGTCCCACAAGTCTCATAGATTTATTTTTAAAGCCTCCGATTCTCTTCACAGTTGGCTTACTTTTGAGCTGCCTCAAGCCATCATTGTCTCAATTACTCATACTCACCTTCTATCCTGATATCTATATTTTGCTGTCCTGCTTCCCTTCTTTGTCAGCCTTCACCTTAGCTTTGACACCACTTCTCAGCTTCAAATGCTATCATATAACAAAAAAAAATCAGCAGAATGATCTTTGAGTCTTTGCCTGTTTGCAGGGTAGATGGGAAAGGCACAAAAGAAGAATGCTGTTGTTGAAGGCAGGTTGGGATATAAATAATATTCCATGGTTAATTGATATCTGGATCACAATTTAGATGGGCTGATTAGTAAGTTTATAGATGACACCATAATGATTGGAATTGTGGATGGTGTGAAAGGTTGTCAAAGGAGGTGGCAGGATATGGACACATCCTGTAATAACTCGGGGAGTAACAGCAGGATATAGATCAGTAAAAAAATTGGGTGGATAAATGGTCGATGAAATTTTATTGGGACAAGTGTAAAACGTTGCAATTTGACAGATCAAATGCAAAAGGAAAGTGTTCAATAAATATGGGGCACTTGGGAGCATTGAGGTACAGTGAGATCTTGAGCACATCCATAGCTCCCTGACAGTGACTATGTAAGAGGAGAGGGTGGTAAAGAAGGCATTTGGTATGTTTGCCTTTATTGGTTGGATCATTGAGTATAAAAGTTGGGAAGTCAGTTTTGTTGGGAACTTCAGTTAGTCCAGATTAGGAGTATTATGTACAGTGCTGATATCAGATTGCTTTGACCTTTCATCAGAATCCAGAGAGCTTGTTTATTATTTAATCAGAAACATCACTACTCTGATACATTGACTCTAGTTCCCATTCGGTTGGTACTACCTGAGTACATATTCCATCATCTTCAGACATTTCTAATCCCATGTTTCTAACTGTTGTTGCATCACCAATGTTACTGTGCGAAGTTTTGAAATATATTGTTATGACCCACCTTAAATGAACATAACCGAACCTTCAAGCCTTGCATCTATTGATGGTATTTGTTTTAAACGCCTTTGAAAGCTGTATGCTCTGGTTAGTAGGAATACTAGATTTAGTCATAGGCTGCATGCATATACAAGGTAGTATGTAATATGTGAAAAGCTTTAGTCCAGTTGATAATCCATTTGAGATAGAATATCTGATTCATCAACATGGTTAACAATAGCTAGCTCTCAGATTTTTGACATACAGTATTTTTTTTAACACATTTTCATGTTTGAATAGTGTCATCTATTTTTGTTTTCAGGGTTTATCAAAGCTCTTGTAATGGAGTTGTGGTCTGTTTTGGAGTGTGGAAGAGATGACGCTAGAATGATCAATCCTAAACCAACTCCAGTGGAGGCCATAGATCGAAGCTGTCAGAAGGTAAGTGGGAAATTTGGAAATGAAGCCCTGGATTTTAACCAACTAATGGCATTGTGCCAAGGAAAAATATTCTTACCATTTCCTGCAAATTCTCTGGGGTGAGATAAAGTGGTATTTAGAAATAGTGGACAGCAACAGATGTAGACTGGGTGATTAACCAATGTTGAGGATTTGCTATTCTCACTCTTATAGTTTTGAATGTTGTGGTAATGGAGATGGTGGAAACACTGATGTCATCTAAAACTACATGAATGCCAGGATGGTTCTCCACAGTTTAGAATGTAGCCACATGAGAAGAAAATAGAAAGTGACTACAGAGCAGTGGCAGAGATAATGCTAGAATCTATTATAAATTATTTTAAAAGGAAGTGGCACATAGAAAATAAAAATTGGGTCAGCATGGGTTTATATTGGCATATCTGTGAGAGCCTTTTGATTTATAATTAAACTTGGATTAAGGACGAACCACTTTTAGAAGACCTTTAAGATGCAAAAAAATTGTTGAACAAAATGAGAGCACATGAATCTCAGGATAATGTACTGATGTGGATTGAGGATTGTTAAAAAGGCAGAAAACAGATTATTTTGGGGTTAGAGGCCATGATTCTGGGACACAATAGGAATCAGTACAGGACGAAGGTAGACGCAAAATGCTGGAGTAACTCAATAGGGTGAGGCAGCATCTATGGAGAGAAGAAATGGGTGACGTTTCAGGTCGAGCCTTGATCCTGAGAATTCACTGAATATATCCAATGCAGAGATGAATGTATTTTAGAAGAAAATCGAGGGATACGGGTCGAGTGGTGGAAAATAGTGCAGAGGTGAAAGATAAAGCATGTTCATACAAAGTGGTAGAGTGGGTTCAAGAGGCCAGATGATATACTTCTGCTTATTTTTCTTATGTTGTTATGTGCCATCTGGTTTCATTAGCATCTTTGGCACTCTTGTTTTCTATTGCCCGATAACGAATCAGTTGTCTCTCAAACAAGCAATTATAGATCATGGAGATTTTCTGCTACAGCTGTATATGAATTAAATTGAAGAGATTATTTCATGAAAGACTTCTGTATCCAGATAAAGTTTTTAGTTTATACATCTGTTATGAATTTGAACCTAGGTGCCGAACATAACCTGAGAACCAAACAATCCTGATGAAGACTAGAGTTTATGAGCTCAAAAGATGTGAACTTGTTGCAATTTTCTACATTGTTAAATCTCACTTTCTTGTTGTAGAATTATTTTGGTTTGTTGGTTTATTATATTAATTATGGTAATAGAGGGAGACATGGTAGTAGAGGCAATCTAACAAAAATGCAATCATAAAACTTGTCCTTAAAGGAAAGCTAGTTTATTTTCATTTTTACTTCTAAACTGTTTTGCTTGCTGTGGAATATACACATGCGGTCAATGCTTAACAGAAGGTGAATAAACAAAAAATATATTTAAAGCAGATAAAGATGTATCTCTGTTTTAACATCTGATTTTAAATATCTATTTAAATTAAACTACAATAATTTTGTAAAATTTATTTAAAGATTTTTAACTTGTAGTTAAGAAATTCTAAATTATTAGAAGCTAATTTTAGTTTTCAAGGACTAGTTTTATGATTGCATTTTTGTTTAAGGGAGACAAATCTGCCTGGTGTGGAAATCATGGAATTATGATCTTGTCATGTACGATTTCCCATCCATTTATTTCCCTATGGGAAAAGTCAGCATCAGAAGAGTGGGTTCTGAAAATATTAGACGTTCTGTACAGTGGTGCAGTAGTAGAGTTGCCGCCTTACAGCGCCAGAAACCCTGGTTCGATCCTGACCATGGTTGCTGTGTGTATGGAGTTTGTATGTTCTCCCTTTGATGGCATGGGTTTTCTCTTGTTTCCTCCCACATTCCAAGGATTTACGGGTTTGTAGGTTAATTGGCTTATGTAGATTGTCCTTGAGTGCAGGATAGAACTAGTGTATGTGTTATCATTGGTCGCTGAGGACCTGGTGGGCCGAAGGACTTGTCTCCACATGTGTTATGGAGGCAGATTTGTAGTTATTTAAATATATTAATAGTCCATGTACAGTGATCAATACATCATAAGGATTGTCTTGGCCTTGTAGGTGGCATGGATTGGTTTTCTTTATTTACAGAATAAATGTCAAATAAAATTGAGTTTGTTGTCATTGTAGAATGCTCCAGTGAAAGTTAAGGCCTTTGCAATATTCCTACTGGAAACAACTAACGTAGTGTGGTTTAGTTAAGTTTGATGTCAATAAATTATATTTCCAAAGGTATGCTGTGCACTGAACTTATTGCCGTATAGTTTGTTTTCTGATTCTGTGCTTTTACTTTGGACATTTTTTCTTCTATGTTACTAAGATTTTCTTTAGCGTTTATGGATATTGACAGAAATCTTCTTTATTTTAAGTCATTTTTAGCTCTGGTGAATCTGCTCTCTTCTTACCAAGCTGTCTACGAACTTATTGGTAATCTGCCACTACCAAACAAGGCAGTATACTCCTTACGTGAAGTGCCTAGCTCAGTTGTTGTAAGTGGAACTATTTTTATTCCTGAAAGTACTTTATTGTTAATATATTGTTACAATTTGTTCTGTATAAACTTTCTAAAGATAAATGTGAAAATCCAGATATTGCAGCATCTCACTTCTTTTAATCACACTGGGGTCCTGTTTCCCATGATCTCTTTAAAACATTCCCTGTTTCTTGCACTCACTTCAACCTCACTGGGATAGGCAGGGTCTCTGGAGAGAAGGAATGGGTGACGTTTCGGGTCGAGACCCTTCTTCAGACTCGAACCGAAACGTCACCCGTTTCTTCTCTCCAGAGCTGCTGCCTGTCCCGCTGAGTTACTCCAGCATTTTGTGCATTTAAACCAGCATCTGCAGTTCTTTCCCACTCAACCTCACTGCGAC
Organism: Amblyraja radiata; assembly: GCF_010909765.2. Taxonomy (NCBI): domain Eukaryota; kingdom Metazoa; phylum Chordata; class Chondrichthyes; order Rajiformes; family Rajidae; genus Amblyraja; species Amblyraja radiata. The sequence continues at coordinate 50,312,983 of NC_045960.1, read as the reverse complement.
CCTTTTATCCAATTTTCCCTTTTTACTCGCCACTCCCTTTAAAATACATTAGTCCCACATTTTTAAACAGATTAGGGCACTTTTTCCGGCTTTCCCTTTAAATGAACTGGCTCCCCATTTCTTCAGCTTTTAAACAATAGATTCATTAGGGTTTGGAAAATAACCCTAAATAGATTTGTAAGAAAATTTATTAAATTACTGTGTTAAAAGTAGCTTAGAAATATGTTAGTGTTATTAGCAATAACAATCAATAATAGTGCAGGAAATCTGCTATTATGGCACAACCAAAGTCCTAAGGGTGCAGGATGATAACATTTTTACTCCAGAATGTTACTGTGTGAGTATCGCCAACTGCACTGTAAATGTTCTTTCACAAGACGGATGGTAGTAGTTTAAGTGCATGGCTCATCATCAATATTTCCTGGGCAATTAATGATGTGCCATAAATCCTGGTGCTGTCAGCAATTCTCATATTCCAAAAAGTAAATACAGAACAGTGTACAATATTAAACAAATCAGGCTGGAGCTTGATAAGTCACTGCTTAGTTCTCAGTTAAAGCATCATCACCAGTTTATGTCGTTTAATGAAAATGATATACATGCAAAAATAGGCCCTTTGGCCCTGCAGGTCCATGCCACCCATCGTGTACCAATTAATACATTTGCCAGCTCTCACTCTGCAGCTTCAATGCAATGACGATTCAACATTCAGCATCATTTTGATACTTATTAAATGTTGTGAGAGCACCTGGTCTTGACACCCACTTAGATAGTGTATTTGTTCCAGGACGTCCTGATTCTATTGACTATAATCAGTGAGGATTGGCTGCAAAACATCCTCCATGACATTTCTCAATACTGGTGCCTTGCAAGAATGCATTCCCAGCTCCCTATACTATCACGACTGTGCCACTCCATTTACAAATTTGCAATACCACACTGTAATGGGCTGGTTCTCAGACAATGATGAAATGAAGTACAGGAAAGATACTGAGAGCTTAGTTACATAATGTCAAGATAACTACCTCTTATTCAATGTCAGCAAATTGAAGGAACTAGTTATCAACTTCATGATGCGGGGTGATGCATAAATCCCAATCTGCATCTGAAGTGCAGATGCTCGCAAACGTCAAGTTTCTAGGCATAAATATCACCAACAATTTGTTCTGCTTCTACTACTTTGACACTTCAAATCGGTGGATATGGTATTGATAAAAGGACTACTTTGTCAAGCTTCAAGATTTCCGTTGCTATAATCATCCACACAAATGGAGGATGTGCGATTCTTTTATCTGACATCTCCTCATAAGCCACTTAAAAATAAACAAACTGGATAGAAAGCAAATCATTTTCCACTCCCAAAGGGTTATCTAAGAAGTATAAACACAAGACAGATAGGATAGGCTGGAGTAACTCAATGGATCAGGCAGCATCTCTGGAGACAAGGAATAGTCTAAAGAAGGGTCTTGACCCAAAACCTCACTTATTCCTTTTCTCCAGAGATGCTGCCTGACCCACTGAGATACTCCAGCTTTTTGTGTCTGTCTTCGGTTTAAACCAGCATCTGCAATTCCTCCTGACACTTAAGAAGCATAGCCAGGGTGATTCAGAGATTCAGCAGATGAAGTGCAGAATACCCACTCTCTGTATATTTATGTGGATTATATTTATTATATATATGTGTATGATCAAGTTGATTTATAGATCAATGATGCTTTATGTTGGAAGACGTGATGATTAAATGTCATGGTAACATGATTATTTTTTCTGTTGTTGGAAATGGTCTTTGAGTGTGATAATTACATGTCACAGAAGTTGTCATTTAAAATGCTGCATCAAACCTGAACAAGTGTTGTCAGATCAATATGGATAGTTTTATTACTGGTTGAAGGGAATTTCAGTTTTTCAGCATTGTTAGGCCTTGGATACTTTGCTGTGGGATTTATTCAGCATTGTCCTGGGCGGCCTCTATCATCCACAATCATCTCTACTGGAACTATCTTTGACTCCAGCCACTGCTGAGCCCTTTCCCTTTGATTCCCATTGCCTTTTAAATTTGATTGGCCTTTTTGATGCCACCTTTCTTATTCCTCCCTTAGCATTAGGTGCAGTCATCCTTGTCTTACCTCCAGAAACCAGCTCTCTGGTCCATATTTAGGTAGAACTGTAATGAGATCAAGTTTGTCTTGGTAATCTGCCACACCATGGGTATGTTTGTTTTGGACCATCTCCGATACCTCCCTCCCCTTTCTTGATCTCACAGTCTCCATCACAAGAAATAGACTATAGACTGACGTCTATTACAAACCCACTGACTCACACAACTATCTCGACTACAGTTCTTCCCACCCTGCTTCCTGCAAAGACTCTATCCCCTATTCCCAATTCTTCCGTCTATGTCACATCTGCGCCCAAGATGAGGTGTTCCATACTAGAACATCCGAGATGTCCTCATTCTTTCGGGAACAGGGGTTCCCCTCTCCCATCATAAATGAGGCCCTTGCTGTCCCCCTAGTCCTTACCTTCCACCCCATCAGCCATCGCATACAACACATAATCCTCCAAAATTTCCGCTACCTCCAACAGGATCCCACCACTGGCCACATTTTCCCATCTTCACCCCTTTCTGCCTTCCGCAGAGACCGTTCACTCCGCAACTCGCTGGGTAACTCATCTCTTCCCATCCAAACCACCCACTTACCTTCCCCTGCAACCACAGAAGTGCAACACCTGTCGCTATACCTCCTCCCTCGTCTCTGTCCAGGAACCCCAACAGTCCTTTCAGGTTCACTTGCACTTCCTCCAACCTCAAGTGCTGTATCCGTTGTTCAAGATGTGGACTCGTACATCGGCGAGACCAAACGCAAACTGGGTGATCGTTTCGTGGAGCACTTTTGCTCAGCCCACGTGAACCAACCTGATCTCCCGGTTGCTGGACACTTTAATTCTCCTTCCCATTCCTACACAGACCTTTCTGTCCACGGTATCCTCCATTGTCAGAGTGAGGCTAAACACAAATAGGAGGAACAGCATCTCAATGGACAATATTGTAGGCCATTCGGCCCTTCGAGCCAGCATCGCCATTCAATGTGATCATGGCTGATCATCCACAATCAGTACCCCGTTCCTGCCTTCTCACCATATGCCCTGACTCCGCTATCTTTAAGAGCTCGATCTAACTCTCGCTTGAAAGCATCCAGAGAATTGGCCTCCACTGCCTTCTGAGGCAGAGAATTCCACAGATTCACAAATCTGGGTGAAAAAGATCTCCGTTCTAAATAGTCTCCCCCTAATTCTTAAAATGTGGCCCCTGGTTCTGGATTCCCCCAACATTGGGAACATGTTTCCTGCCTCTAGTGTGTCCAATCGTTTAATCTATACCTAAAAGCCCTGTCCCACTGTACGAGTTCATTCAGGAGTTCTCCTGAGTTTGCCCTGATTCAAACTGGGAGATTTACGGTAATGGTCTTCACGAGTCTTCCCGAGTTTACCGCGTTTCCCGAGTACCTGCCGTTAGCGTTACGAGCCGCTAAGAGACGTCCCCGAGCTCCGACGTACCCGCTACGTACATTCTACGTGCTTACCACGAGTTGGATTTTTTTTTAAACTTGGGAGAGCTCTTGAATGAACTCGTACAGTGGGACAGGGCTTTAATTAAAACTCCGATCTTGTGCTCTTCCGGTTTGCGTGGTTTTTCACCAGGTTACTCACCCCCTCAAGTGTTGTCTGCCCCGAAAGCTCCCAAAAGGGTGTATCTGTTTTCATTTGGCACAGTCACTGGGGTCTCCTGCACTACACGGTCACTCCCCTTTCTCCCAGTCACCCACCTTTGCTCTTCCTGTATCCTTGGCGTGACGACCTCATTGTAGGTTCAGTCCACAAAACTCTCGTTCTCCCGTATGGCCCGGAGGTCATCCAGCTGCTTCTCCAGTTCCCCAACAGGTTAATTCAGGAACTGCACCAGGAACAATTTCTGCAGGTGTAGTTTCCAGAAGCTCCAGCCTTGTCCCTGACTTCCCACATCCTGCAGGAAACACACTGCACCTACATGCCTGCCATTTCTTCAGTAGACAAAAATCACAAATTTCAAACAAATGTAGCCTCCTTCTCTCAGCCTCCTCGCCGAAATATAGCCTCCTTGTCTCAGCCTCCGCACTACAGATTATCTTCGGGAAAACTAGTTCTAGGTACCAATCACGTAACAAGAGTCACAACTACTTCTGATCTCAAAATCATTCCCATTTCCAGTCACTAAAACACCCCCAACAGAGCACGTAATTCCTCCCACCAGTGATCCATAGGCCAGTGATGTTCTTGCTCAACCAACCAATAATACTGCCATGTCACATTATCTTCCTATCCAGAGTCCATTGAACTATGATAATGGATTCTGAGGCTCACCTAACCCTCTTTCAGACCCCCATGGGCCAAACCAATCTATCTGAAAATTTATATTTTTACGTCTGCATGTTCCATTGACTCCATTCACACTTCATGCTGCCTCAGCAAGGCCAACATCATAATCCAGGACCAGTTTCACCCCAGTCACTCCCTCTTCTCCCCTCTCCAAGAGGTACATAAGTATGAAAACGCATACCTCCAGATTCAGGTACAGTTTCCTCCCAGCTTTTATCAGGAAACTGAACCTTCCCTTCACCAGCTAGAGTGCGGTCATGACCTCCAATCTACCTACCGTATTTCCCGGCGTCCATGACGCTATTTTTTACTCTAAAATAAGGCCAGAACATTTACCTGGGTCTTGGAGGCTGAAGGTTAGGTCGAGCAATGCCACTCTCGTAGCGACTGCTCCGCAGAACCTGCCACTCCTTCAACCCAGGAACTATGTGAAGTTGGAAGCAGCTGCAAAAGGACAGCACCGCTGGGGGTGGGGGGGGAGAATTCCTTGCCACAGCGTGTGGGAAATCTGGCTTGGGTCAGCACGGCCTGTGCTGCACAAAGTAGTAAACTTAGCTGGGCCGCCAGGGGCAAAGTTGCGGGGAGGTCAGCAAGGAGGGGGTCGGAGATCATGCCAGCAACTCACTCACTTAATGCTGCCGCGGCGCTCCGGGCGCGGAGCCACCGCATTGTGGCCGGGGAGAGATGTAGCTCGGGTGGCTGCGAGCGGTCGCTGGGACCGGACAGCGGAACCGGCTGCCACCTCAGCGCCTTCTGCCGGCCCGCCTGCCAGCCAGCCACGGTGTCCTTCGGCACAGGCGCAACCGGTGGAGATGGTGGGGTGCGTCTTCGACGCAGGTGCGTCTTCATTGCCGGGAAAGACGGTAATTGGAAAGCTTTGAAATATCTTTAGATCGGACTATATCTTAAGTTAAGTATCCTTTATTGTCATTCAGACATTTCAGTCTGAACAAAATTGTATACCTTGCAGTCATAACATAGAATAAAATAACAAAACACACACTTAACACAGTTTAACATCCACCACAGTGAGTCTACCAGGCACCTCCTCACTGTGATGGAAGGCAAAAGTCTTAAAGTCCTTGTCTCTTCCCTCCTCGTCTCCCTCTGCGTTGAGGCGATCCAGCTTTCGATGTAGGGACCCCGCCGGGTGATGGTAAGTCCAGCGGCCGCATCCGAGCACCGTGAACGGGCCGGTTCAAACTCCGCGGTCCGGGGCGGTCGAAGCTGCCGAAGCTGCCACCCTCCAGTCCAGCGGACGAACCTGTCGTTGCGGGAGCTCCAGAAAACCGGTCACCAACCTGGGACCTACGAGCTCCCGACGTTGTTGTCCACTGGGCCCGCGGCCGAGCCTCCGAGGCTGCGAAGTCGGGTAGCCGCCGCAACGCCACCACAGCCCCGAAGTCGGCCAGCCCCGAGTTGGTAGGTCCTGGTCGATAGGTCTCAGCGCAGACGGAGACTGAGACGGGGGATACAACAAGAAAAGGTCGCAAAAGACTAAAAACAGTTTCTCCCACCCCCGACCCCCCACACATACACAACTAAAATAAACAAAATAAACTAAACAACAAGGCAAAAGAAAAAAAAAAGACAGACAGACTAAATGTTGTGCCCTTTATCCTTTATCCGTGCACTGTGGACAGTTTGAACATGTATAGTCTTGTCTTTGACTGGGTAGCAGGCAAATATTAGCTTTTCACCGTACCTCGATGTATGTGACAATAATAAGCTAAACTCCAGCTACACAGTTTAATGCAAAATCCAGATCAAGTTGAATCTCCTTATTTGAGGATCAACAATAAACACTGAGGTCAAAAGCTCAAAATGGGTCTACTAAATATCTAGACCATTGAACATTTTGCAAATTAATTGATTTATATTTAATAACTTTATGAATTAAGATGAAACCCAAACCATGTCAGTGTTTACATTGTAACAGTTGCTTTTATTTTGTGAGTTTTAAGGTTACCACCATAGAACATCCCAGATGTTATAACCAACACAACACTTATTAAATTTAATCGGTGTTATATGACAAGGCACAATGAGATAGATGTTATTGGCCACTCCCTTGGTTATTCAGTCATAATGGTCTTAGTTTAATTGGTTGTTAAATACATTTTAGTTGAGACCCTGGCTGGATCTGTAAGACTTTAGACCTATGTGAGAGGTTTAAGAAGCCATTTTTAAGTCTGCACCACCCAAGAACTCAGTATTCTCACAATCTCCAATCTTACAAGGAACTGCTGATGCTGGAATCTTGAGGAAAAAATGCTGGAGTAACTCAGAGAGAGAGAGAGAGAAAACTGTGCTTTGATCGAAAAGAGACTGTTTCAATCGAAGGCAGGACATTCAAAAAGCAAATGTTGTTTGGCTAAGGAAGAGACAGAGCAGCCAATAAAAGGCAGGAAATGTTTAGCAGAGCGGCCTATTGGGAACAGTTGTGTTGAGGTGAAGGACTGCATTGAGGGAAAGTGCAGCATTGAGTCTTTGTGAAAGAGCCGAGAAAAGGGTAATAGCAGGTTAAGGTAGGCGTTTTTCTGTCTAATTCTTCCTCGGTGTTTGATGTTCTAGAGATAGTCATTAGACAATAGGTGCAGGAGTAGGCCATTCAGCCCTTCGAGCCAGCACCGCCATTCAATGTGATCATTCAGATTCAGATTCAGATTCAATTTTAATTGTCATTGTCAGTGTACAGTACAGAGACAACGAAATGCATTTAGCATCTCCCTGGAAGAGCGACATAGCAAATGATTTGAATAAATAATAATAAGTGATAATAAGTGTCCGGGGGGTGGGGGGGTGATTGGCAGTCACCGAGGTACGTTGTTGAGTAGAGTGACAGCCGCCGGGAAGAAGCTGTTCCTGGACCTGCTGGTTCGGCAACGGAGAGACCTGTAGCGCCTCCCGGATGGTAGGACGGTAAACAGTCCATGGTTGGGGTGAGAGCAGTCCCCAATCAGTTCCTGCCTTCTCCCCATATCCCCTGACTCCGCTATCTTTAAGAGCCCTATCTAGCTCTCTCTTGAAAGTATCCAGAGAACAGGCCTCCACCACCCTCTGAGGCAGAGAATTCCACAGACTCGCAACTCTCTGTGAGAAAAAGTATTTCCTCGTCTCCGTTCTAAATGGCTTACCCCTTATTCTTAAACTGTGGCCCCTGGTTCTGGACTCCCCCAACATCGGAACATGTTTCCTGCCTCTAGTGTGTCAAAACCCTTAACAATCTTATATGTTTCAATAAGAATCCCTCTCATCCTTCTAAACTCCACAGTGTACAAGCCAAGCCGCTCCATTCTCTCAACATATGACAGTCCTGCCATCCCGGGAATTAACCTTTTAAACCTACGCTGCACTCCCTCAATAGCAAGAATGTCCTTTCTCAAATTAGGGGGCCAAAACTGTACCCAATACTCCATGTGTGGTCTCACTACGGCCCTGTACAACTGCAGAAGGACCTCTTTGTTCCTAAACTCGACTCCTCTTGTTATAAAGGCCAACATGCCATTCACTTTCTTCACTGCCTGCTGCCTCAAAAGGTACAGTTTCTTCACTGCTTGCTGCCTCAAAAAGGCTGCCAGCATCATCAAGGATCCACACCATCCTGGCCACTCACTCATCTCCCCGCTGCCTTCAGATAGAAGGTACAGGAGCCTGAAATCTGCAACATTCAGGTTCAGGAATAGCTGCTTTCCCACAGCCATCAGGCTATTAAACTCCTCAAACAAAACTCTGATCATTAATAGCCCATTGCACTTTATCTGTTTATTTATGTGTGTGCATATATATATTCATTGGTATATGTTCTGTTCTGTATTTATTTATGCCTACTATATTCTGTTGTGTTGAAGCAAAGCAAGAATTTCATTGTCCTATCTGGGACACATGACAATAAACTCTCTTGAATCTTGAACCTGCATGCTTACTTGCATAGACTGATGAACAAGGAACCCCAGATCCCGTTGTACTTCCCCATTTCCCAACTTGACGCCGTTTAGATAGTAATCTGCCTTCCTGTTTTTGATACCAAAGTGGATAACCTCACATTTATCCACATTAAACTTAATCTGCCATGCACCTGCCCACTCCCCCAACCTGTCCAAGTCACCCTGCATTCTCATAGCATCCTCCTCAGTTCACACTGCCCCCCAGCTTCGTCATCTGCAAATTTGCTAATGTTACTTTGAATCCCTTCATCCAAATCATTGATGTATACTGTAAATAGCTGCGGTCCCAGCACCGAGCCTTGTGGTACCCCACCTAGTCACTGCCTGCCATTCTGAAAGGGACCCGTTAATCCCTACTCTTTGTTTCCTGTCTGCCAACCAATTTTCTATCCATATCAGCACTCTACCCCCAGTACCATGTGCCCTAATTTCCTATGTGGGACCTTATCAAATGCTTTCTGAAAGTCCAGGTACACTACATCCACTGGTTCTCCCTTATCCATTTTCCTAATTACATCCTCAAAAAATTCCAGATGGCGCGTGGGATAAATGAATGTTCCTCCTTTGGGATGTTGGAAGCCAGGGGTATTTCAAGTGCCTTTGAGTAATACATCTTCAATAAATGTGTTCAGCCGCAGCTCCTTAAGGCCTAAATTAAGGGACCGAAGAAGCACCTGGATGACCTCAGGATTATGCAGGGTGTAAAACTATAAGTGAATCATAGATTAGAGTTATAATGAGGTGGTCACACCTAAGCTACAGGCAGGACGTAGATGGAATCTCCTTGTGCCATTCCCCTCGATAACAGGCATGCTCCTTGCAACAGGCAGTATATTGTTGTGGTGGAGGACTGTTCAGGGGAGAGCAGCAGCGGTGGTCTAACCTGCGATGTCGGGCCCTGCTCTGGACAGGAGGGACTGTCGGGCCCTGCTCTGGGCAGGAGGGACTGTCGAGCCCGGCTCTGGGCAGGAGGGACTGTCGAGCCCGGCTCTGGGCAGGAGGGACTGTCGAGCCCGGCTCTGGGCAGGAGGGACTGTCTGGCTGTGGCCATACCCCGGCAGCACGCTGGGCTTACCTGCCGCTGAACCGGAAAACCTGCCTGAAATAGGAAGCTGTCAAGCTCATCCCCGAGGACTGGAGAACCAGAGAGGAGGGGAAAGGGTGTTGGAGAGAGCGGATGCAAGAACAAAGGGATGATAAGAACTGGGGTCATCTTCTGCACCTTCAAGGTTGGCTATGGGAGGTGCCTCCGGAGCACAAAGTCTGAAAGGTGGCCGGGCGAGGAGTGGGATGACGGTTCGCGGGACGATCCGGATCAAGGTGACAGTTGGGATCGGGCTATTATGACCAGTTGCAGCTTAAATTTTAAAAATTATCTCAAACCTGGTGACTTTTGTATATGCTCTCAGTGGGCTATTTTCTATATACACTTTTTTTTAAATCTGGGTTGTATGGCAATAATTTACTGAACTTCACTGTATCTCTGTACATGTGATAATAAAGAACCATTAAACCATGGATATTTAGAAACTACGGCCTTCATATATAGAACTCAAAATGCAATTGGCAATCTTTCCTTTGCCATCTTCTATTCTTGTGATCTGCTGTTTGAAGATGCTGGAGGAACCTTTTGTTCTAGTGCTTTGTTAAACAGATTTTTGTTACAATTTATTTTTGTCTTTTTCATCTCAGAATTTTGTTCACAGGTTAAATAATTTGAGATCACGGTTGTGCTTCAGTCTATTAACGTACAAAAAGGATTGTACGTTGACAATGAATGACAATAAATTGAATTGTATTGAATTGTAATTGAATTGTAGGATGCTAAATGTGCTTGTCTTACTTTGCAGTGTTGTTTTGTTATGAGGTTACTCTGTTAGAAACCAGTTCTGATACAAATGCAGCGAGTACCATTTGACCATGTTGCCTCAACATCAAGTTGACATCAACTTGTTACATATTATATTTAAATGCCACGCAAATTGATGTTTAGTTCATATTGATATTCCAGTTGTCTGCTATAATCCTACTACAACCACATTACAATGCACAGTTTGTAAATATTGAGGTTGCATAGATCGTTCAAAGTTAATTAATGTCAGTATATTTGAATACAAAATATATGAAAGGAACTTATAACGAAAATTTTATTTTTATGGTCTTCTATTTTTATACTACATTCTGCCTCTATACAGCATTAATGATTGGTATAATAATGTTTCTCTTTTAAAGGATGTAATTGACCGACTGATAATTATCAATTCTAATGCCAAAATACACTCGCTGTTCAACTATGAGCATTCCCATATGTTTGGGCTTAGGTAAGTAGGAATCCAACTACTTACAGATGGAAATAATGTATTTATGTGTATTTATTGTTCATTTAAAAGGATAATAGATATCCTTTCCTGTGGGATGTTAGTGAAATAGGTGGATTTTTAATGACAAAAACCCACCACAAAGTGCTGGAGTAACTCAGCTGGTCAGACAGCAACTCTGGAGAACATGCACAGGTGACGTTTTGGGCCAGGACTCTTCTTCAGACAGTTGAGTTATTCTTGATGTGTCCTTTTTTTTGTAAACGACCATCTGGCAGTTTCATTTTCACCATTACTGAAACTAGATTTTTATTCCAGATTTATTTAATTACTTGAATTATAACTCCCAGCTATGGTGGAATTTGAACATATCTCAAGGTCATTACCAGTCTAGGAACTTAGCATGCGACTAATGTATACACAATGTCCTAGAAATTGCTTTGCAATGTTTTTTTGGCTTTCAACTAGAATTGTGGATCATTTTCACGCTCTTTATAAAAGTGGCATATGGAGTGGGAACAAGGCTGTCAAGTTTTCTTGTGTGATGCTACATTGAAATTGATTCTGTCAATTTTAACACACAGTTCAACTCAACATAAAGTTCTACCAAATCTCAGTGTAGAGATCATTAGAAACGTGCCACTCTGCAACTATACTGGCAAGAGGGAGTCTTTCAAAAGTGTGATAGCAAGAAATCAGGGGCAGCATGTTCATGTGAGGGTAAATTCCAAGACTGGCAAGTTTTGGAAATCTATTTTGATAAGAGATGTGGAAGCTCTGATCAGGAAAAAGAAAAAAACCATAACGCCAGATTTAGGCAGTCGGCATCAAGCAAATCCCTCAACAAATATAAGAAGTGTGGGAATACACTTAAAGCAATCAGAACGGCAAAAAGAGGACATGAAATTGAGCTGGCAGGTGGGGTAAAGGAAAATCCTAATAGATGCAGCAGGTATATTAAGAGTAAAAGAGTAGCGAGGAAGAGAAGATGACCTTTTAAAGTTCAGCATGGCCGTCTTTGTGTAGAACCACAAGAATTGGAGGAGTTAGTAAATCGATACTTCTCACCTGTTTTTTACTGAGTAAAAGATCATGGAAGTTGAGGGATTGAGACATGTGAGTTGTGATGTCATAGATCATGTAAGAATTACCAAAGAAAGATCATTAAGGTGGATAAGTTCCCAGGGCCTGATCAGGGCCAGAAGACTGGAGGGCTGTTAATATTGGACCATGGCAGCAAGGACAAGCCAAGGAACAACAGGCAGGTGTGCCCAACGTCAATTGTGGGAAAGTTAGTTGGAGGAAAATCTGCGCGAAAGGATCTATCAGCAGTGGAAAGGCAGAGATTGATTAGAGAGGGTCAACGTGGCTTTGTGTGTGGGAAATCTTGTCTCAAAAATCTAATATTTTTGAAGAGGTTACCAAGGGGATTGATGAGAGCAGGTCAGTGGATATTGTCTGTAAGGAGAGTAGTAAGGCCTTTTACAAGGTCCCGCATGGTAGTCCAGATTGGTCAACAGGGAATTCAAGGCATGCTAGCTAAATGGAATTAAAGGGTGGTTGTGGACGGTTGCTTTTCTGATTGGAGGCCTGTAGACCAATGGTGTGTATCAGAGGTCAGTCCTAGATCTACTGTTTGTTATCTGCATTAATGATTTGGATGACAATTTAATTAACATTGTTGGTAATATTTGCAGATCTTACCAAAATTGGTGGTATAGTGGACAATGAGGACGGATATCTAAATTTACACCAGGATCTAAATCAGTTGGGAAGTTTGGCTGATAAATGTGAGGTATTGAACTTTGGTATGTCAAAGCAGGGAAGGACTTGCACAATAAATGGTACTGTATTTCACAGAACAAAGACATCTGGGAGTACAACTGCATGGTTCCCTGAAAGTGGCGGTTCTGGTGGACAAGGTGGTGAAGAAGGGGTTTTGCATGCGTGCATTTGTTAGGAAGGGTATTGAGTACAAACGTTGGAATATCATGATAAAGCTATCTATACAAGTTGGTGAAATCACACTTGGAATACTCTGTGAAGCTCTGGTTACCCAGCCAAAGGAGTTATAGGGAGAGGCTGGATGGGCTAGGACTTTTCTCTTTGGGGTGTAGGAGGCTGCGGAGTCATCATATTGAAGTATACAACATCATAAAGGGCATGGATAAAGTTAATACTCAGTCTTTTTGTTGTGAGTAAATTGTGAGTGTTGCACTACTGTTATTATTCAGTTGGAATGTAACAGCTATCACTGTTTTTTTGTTATTGTCTTTTGAACATTAAAAGTTATTTTCCTTCATTGCAAATTGATAGCACTGAGTGAAATACCTTAGTGCTGCAAACTAACATGTACCTACTTGATGAAATAATGCCACAACATCAGATTAAAGTTTTTTTTAATGTTAGTAATCCATCAATATGTCATTTGTGATCAAATTGACAAATGCTATAAAAATATTGCTACCCTTCTGTAAAATCTAAACCTACAGGTGTTCTGACCCGTATTTATTTTATGCAACCTAAATTCTGATTCGCCTCCCTGGGTTGCGCCTACTTTAGGCAATATATTACCAATCATTTTCAAGTCGCTCTTCTACTCAACAAGTAATATTCCTATGTAGGCTCATAAGCTCAGTGGCTGCCTCGCCAGCATCTGTTAGTCCTTTCACCCTTTTGGTTATTTTTATTGTGTCTAAATGTATGTTTTAAATGTTTCTTCGTATGTCTTATGTGGGGGGTGGTGGTGGGGTAATAGGGGGAAACTGTTTTTCAGTCACTTACCTGGATGGAGATGCGTCTTTTCTCTGTGTTGCATCTACGCCCACCGCTCGCGGCCTACCAACTGGATTGGTGCAGCCTTTCCGGAGGCCGGCCCAGAGCTTCAACAGCGGCGCTGCACTAAATTATCATCGCGCAGCAGTGTTGGAGCACCGGAGTGTTGGGCCCGCTGACTCTAACACCGTGGAGCTGTGGTTTGCGGAGCTTCTAGCCGCGGGCGCAGTGCTGACTTTAACATCGCGGAGGCCTGGGATCTTTTGCCGGGGATCGCCAGTGTTGGAGCTCTGTCCAGCTCGGCCTGTGGACTCTGAAGCCGCGGTCTCCGGTAAGAAGCGGCCGATTCGGAAACTCCTAGCTGCGAGTGTGTTTCGATCCGTTCCGATGCCGGAGCTTCGATCATCCCGGCGAGAGGGCCTGTACATCGGGCCGTCCGTAGCGGCGAGTGCGGAGGGTTCAAAGGCCCCGACCACGGGTGAACAAAGAGGAAGATGACTAAACTCTACTGCCTTCCATCACAGTGGGAAACGTTGATTCTGCTGTGGTGGATATTTATGTTAAACTCTATCGTGTATTGTGTTATTTTTATTTGTATGGCTGTATGGTCTCAAATTTCACTATACCAATTGGTGCATGTGACAATAAATGTGAACGTGAAGTTGAAGCTATGATCTTTGACTACATATGACAATCACAAAGGACAGTATTTACCATCAGTGAATAGAGTAAGATAAATTAAAGACCTGACAGCTCTCAAGGGCATGATAAACATGATTAGCAAACAGCTTTCAAAGCTAGATAAATTGTCACTTTGTTCCATTTGTCAATGTGATCACAAATGATTTATTTTGTTTAAAAAAGAACTGCAGATGCTGAAAAAATTGAAGATAGTCAAAATTGCTGGAGGAATTCAGCGGGTGAGGCAGCATCTATGGAGAGAAGGAATAGGCGACGTTTCGGGTCGAGACCCTTCTTCAGACTGATGTCGGGGGGGAGGCGGGGAATAAAAAGGAAGAGGTGGAGACAGTAGGCTTGTGGAAGAGTTGGGAAGGGGGAGGGGAAGGAGGGAATCAGCAAGGACTATCTGACATTAGACAAGTCAATGTTCATACTGCTGGGGTGTAAACTACCTAAGCGAAATATGGGGTGCTGTTCATCCAATTTGTGCTGGTCCTCACTCTGGCAATGGAGGAGGTCCAAGCTCTCACCAGGGTCTCCTCTATATCCCACTGCTCCTCTCTTACTCCTCATCCCCCTACTCGTAACAAGGCCAGAGTCCCCCTTGTCCTCACCTTCCACCCCATCAGCCGTCGCATACAACATATAATCCTCCGACATTTTTACCACCTCTAACGGGATCCTACCACTGGCCACATCTTCCCATCTCCTCCCCTTTCTGCTTTCCGCAGAGACCGTTCCCTCCGTAACGCACTGGTTAATTTGTCCCTTCTCACCCAAAGCACCCCCTCCCCGGGTACTTTCCTTTGCAACCGCAGGAAAAGCTACACTTGTCACTTTACCTCCCCCCTCGACTCCATCCAAGGACCCAAGCAGTCTGTCCAGGTGCGGCAGAGGTTCACATGCACTGCCTCCAACCTCACCTACTGCATCCGCTGTTCCAGGTGTCAACTTCTTTACATTGACGAGACCAACCACAGGTTCGGCGATCGCTTCGCCTAACACCTCCGCTCAGTTCGCACTAACCAACCTGATCCCCGGTGGCTCAGCACTTCAACTCCCCCTCCCATTCTGAATCTGACCTTTCTGTCCTGGGCCTCCTTGCCAGAGTGAGGCCCAGCGCAAATTGGAGGAACAGCACCTCATATTTCGCTAAGGTAGAGGGGTGTAAACATTGACTTTTCTAATTTCAGATAGTCCTTGCTTTCTCCCTCGTTCCCCTCCCCTTCCCCCTCCCCCGCTCCCTTTGCCAGCCTACTGTCTCCGCCTCTTCCTCTCTGTTTCCCGCCCCCCTTTCCCCGACATCAGTCTGAAGAAGGGTCTCTACCCGAAACGTCGCCTATTCCTTCTCTCCATGGATGCAACCTCACCTGAATCTGATCCTGAATGTTGACAAAACAAAGGAGGTCATCGTTGACTTCAGGAGAAACCGGCACATTCACACACCACTACACAGTATTGACATCGGTGTGGAGTTGGTCAGTTGCACTAAGTTCCTGGCGGTGCAGATCACGAACAGCCTGACCTGGTCACAAAACATCGCATCACTAGTTAAGAAAGCGCAGCAGCGTTTGCACTTACTGCGCCGGATGAGAAGAGCTCACCTTACCCATCCCGCCCTCACCACTTTCTACAGGGGCACCATAGAGCTGCATCTCTGTCTGGTTTGGGGACTGCAAAGCCTCCGACTGGTAGTCCGTGCAAAGATTGGTGAGGATGGCTGAAAAAATCATCGGAACTTCTCTTCCTTCAATCCGGGACATTGCGAGCAAACATTGCTTGTCCAAGGCCAACAGCATTGTAAAATACCCCACACATCTCCATCATGGACTGTTCACTCTGCTGCCCTCCAGGTATCGTAGTATAAGGAGCAGAACGGCCAGGTTTTTCAACAGCTTCTTCCCCCAAGCCATCAGACTCTTGAATTCCATATAATGTGCCGCCACTATTATCTATTTTATCTTTTATCTATTTTATCTTTTTATCTATTTTACCCTTTTGTTATTTTATGTTGAAATTTCGTTCAGACTTGCATTTGTTGGTGTATTTTTGAATGACAATAAAGTCTTGATTGATTGACCTGCTGATTGACCTGCTGAGTTCCTCCAGCATTTTTGTCTACCTACAATTGATATCTTACTGACTTGCTTCCATTAAATATTAAGGTGATGTTATTTCTTTATCTATTGCTGCAATTAACTTCAGAAATTCTTTTTTGTAACTGATAATCTGAAATTTCAAATGTTTTGAGTCAGAAATAAATATTCCAACATCCAACACAGTGTTTCACACTTAGGTTTTTGATAATGTCAATGGGATTTTAACATTAGTAGGGGGAAGATGTGGAATATGACAGACTTGGGAGAATGGTTAGGGGAATTTGAGGACAGATGAGGGATATAATCTTGGCAGTGACAAATTAGTTAAAACACCTACCACATTAGATCTGTGTTCCCATTTAACAAACATCTACAGTTGTGACCATTTACTAAACTGATAATCCTTCATATGCATAAATGTTTACACATTGACGAGAAAATTGTGCGTTTAATTTATAGCAAATGGGCACACTTTTGTTATGTTGCTGAAGATCATTATTTTCTTTCTGTAGGCTGCTGAGTGTTCTGTGCTGCAATCTGGATATTCTTTTACTTTTAGAATCCCAATATAGTGTAACAGAAATTTTCCTGAATGCACAAAAGGAAAATGTTAGAGAAGACACAAAAAATCTGGGGTAAGTAAATTATATTATTGGCATTTTACATGTTTTAGACTTCTAAGCTATTTATCCTGAAACAATTATAATTATATATTCAAGGGACTTCATAATTGATGGTCTCTCTGTGGAGAGAAATCATATACTTATCCGCATGGAACTTGTCGGGGGAGCCTCGGAGCGGGTTTTACCACCAAGAGTTTTACAGAAGGTTGGAAAATTCTCCATATCTCCTGCTTGAAATGTTGCTTCCTTTTCATTTGAAATTAAATGGTGTACAGTGTTCATCTTGGCCCCAATGATTAGCTCATTGACTTCCCTTTGCTGTTAATGGTATCTGTCAGCTTTTGAATATCAAAAGATGATGGAATATTGAGTAAAAACAAACTTAGAGGAACTGCCGGTAAGGCAGCTTTTGTGGAGGAAATGGGCAGATAATGTTTTGGGCCACGACCCTTCTTTAGACTAGGTTTGCACCGTGACAAGTATATTCTTGGGTTCTAAGTGTTGGGGTGTGGGGATCGGCCAGCAAAATAGAATAATGTCAGAGTTAGCCATAATCTACATTGAATATTGGTTGTGGGACCAAGGGAGTACATTCAGCTCTGGGTTTCAGCAGGATATTCAACTTGCACCTATTAATTCCATATGGCTCCTAATATGGTTACGTAAGCAATTGAAATAGCCTCGATAGCCTCTTGAGCCAGCTTTGCCATTTAATAGGTTCATTTATTTTTAAAAATTTTAATTTTTAATTTAAAATAAATCAACACAAAAATGAAAAAAGACATGTTAATACGAAACTCAAATAATACATAAAAGAAAAATACAAAAATATACAGAAACATAAAATAAATAGAAATAATTATAAATATATATATACTGTATATAAAAAATATTAATAATATATAATGCATCAGTCACACACCCCACCCATCTCACCCTGGCTAATTAAGAGTGAACAGTGCACCTACACATAACAACATTTAACAAACCAGCCCTTAGTCTGGCAGAACCTGCAAGTCTGTAAAGTATGATGAAAAAAGTTGCCATTTGTGAAAAATATTATCAGTACATCCCCTCAATTTATATTTAATTTTCTCAAGTTTAAGAATAAACATTACATATTTGAGCCACTGACACAGAGGGTGGATTAGGGGATTTCCACTGTAGGAGTAGGCGACGTCTGGCTATTAAAATGTAAAATGAATAATTTCTTTTTGCACAGAGTTTAATCGACCTGACTCATCCGGGGCCCCACAAATAGCAATCAATGAACAGGGCTGTCGAGGTATTCCCATTACGGTAGACATTATATTAAAGTAGCCGGACCAAAAATTATTTAATCGTGGACAAAGGAAAAACATATGGCTCAGATGACAGTGTGGGCCTGAAAATCTATTACATTTATCCTCCACCTCTGGATAAATCCCAGACAGTCTTGATTTAGAAAAATGGACCCTATGTATAACCTTAAACTGAATGAGTGCAAGACGAGCCCACCCACAACGTTATCGCACCACTCCTCAGTAAGTTGAAGTCCCAGCTCTTCATCCCAAGCAGCCCTTGTTTTAGAGTTGGACTGATCGCAAAGATCCAGAATACGGTTATACATCTCTGAAACAATCCCTCTTTGTTGGGTCTTGAAAGTAATCAAACTATCCCATATTTGTCGTGGAGGTGAAGAGGGAAAATTAGAAAAACATTTAGGAACAAAGTGTCTAACTTGGAAGTACCTTAAAAAATGATTTTTGCTGGTAATCCATACAATGATGATAAATTGGTAAAGCCGTTAAAAATACCATCTGAAAACAGATCAAGAAAACATTGTATACCTTTGTTATGCCATACCGAAAAAACGGAATCCAAATGTGAGGGAGGAAAGGTGATTGTTACATAAAGGACCTAAGGGAGATGCAGCTACAAATTTGAAATGTTTCCTGAATTGATACCAAATCTTTAAAGTATTAAGCACAACAGGATTTTTGATAAACAATGACATCTTGGTTGGAAGAGAGGAATATATAAGAGCAGATATGAAGGAGGATGAAGGAGGGCAAAGGCGGGCTGCCAGTTTGCACTTAGCTAAATAATGAAAATCAACCCAACAACGTATTTTATAGAAGTGAGTGGCCCAGTAGTAGAATTGAAAGTTCGGTAAAGCGAGACCACTACTGAATTTACATCGTTGGAGTAATGATTTACGGACCCTCGACGGCTTCACACCCCAAATAAAAGAGCTAGTAATTTTGTCTAAGGAGTCAAAAAAATGTTTTGGTAAGAATAAGAGAATTGATTGAAACAAATAAAGAAATTTAGGCAAAACATTTATTTTAACAACATTAATCTTCCCAATTAAAGAGAGAGGCAGATTATTCCATCTCTGAAAATCAGATTTCACTTTAGTCATGAGCAGGGTAAAGTTGGCGGACAAAAAGCCTGAGAATGTACGCGTCACATTGATGCCAAGATACTTGAATCCAGAACGAGTGATTTTAAAGGACAAATCAGCTTCCTGAAGTTGCAAACCTGCTGCGTTAATGGGGTAACATTCACTCTTTTGAAGATTTAGTTTATATCCTGAAAAGGAACGAAAAATATCCAGAATTGATAGGATACCCGGAAGACAAGATGTAGGATCAGTTACATACAGCAACAAATCATCCGCATACAGAGATAAACGATGTTCGACACCGTTACGAATAAAACCTTTAAAGGAAGTGGAGGACCTTAAAGAAATGGCCAGCGGTTCATTAGCCAAAGCGAAGAGAGATGGAGATAAAGGTCAGCCCTGACGTGTCCCACGTTCTAGTGCAAGTATTCAGAACAAATATCATTTGTTTGAACACTAGCTTGTGGCGATGCATACAGTAATCTTACCCAACTGATAAATTTATCTCCAAAACCAAATGTCTTCAATACCGCAAATAGGTACCCCCACTCAACCCTATTGAATGCCTACTCAGCATCTAATGAGATTACAATCTCAGGTAAATGATCAGAATGTGCTGAATGAATAATATTTAAAAGAGTACGAGTGTTGAAAAATAAATGACGTCCTTTAATAAAGCCATTCTGTTCATCAGAAATAATACTAGACAAAACCCTCGAGACGGAGAGCAATAATTTTTGCCAAAACTTTTACATCAGCATTCAGTAAAGATAGAGGTCTGTAAGAACCACAGGAAGTGGTGTCTTAATCTTTCTTTAAAAGAAGAACTATCGAAGCTTGAGTCAGTGTGGGAGGTTACAAACCATTTTCCAAAGATTCATTGAACATCAACAAAAGTAGAGGTGCCAATTTATCAATAAATTTATTTAGAAACTCTATTGGAAATCGATCAGGACCTGGGGCTTTGTTAGATTACATTGCTGTAATTGCAAAACTGAGTTCTTCAAGGGAAAGTGGAGCATCCAATTCTTTTGCACGGTCAGAATCAATGGTAGGATTCTCAAGATTGGCCAGGAACTGATTCATTTTCGTAGTATCAGCAGGGAATTCTGATTTGTATAGGGAAGAATAAAATTATTTAAATGTGGCATTAATTTCCACAGGATCCCTAACAGTCATGTTAAAAACATTATTAATTTGAGGTATAAGACATGAGGTGAACTGACGTTTTAATTGGTGTGCTAATAATCGATTTGCTTTATCATCATGTTCATAATAAGTACCATGAATTTGTAACAACAGTCGCTCAGCACATCTGGTAGAAATAAGATCAAACTCCGCCTGAAGATTAAGACGCTTCTTAAATAGTTCTGGAGAAGGATCGGATGAACATTCTTGATCGAGGCTATTAATAGGAGATGTAAGCTCAGTAAGCCTGGTATTGTATTTTTTTATTAGAATAGGAGGAATATGAAATAATCTGCCCTCTAAGAAAAGCTTTCAGCTACTCCCAAATTAATGAAAAAGATGTAGATTCACTCTCAAGAAGAGAAACTCATCAATTGAGTGTGAAAAATTCACAAAATATTTTATCAACCAACACTAATGAGTTAAATCTCCAAAGGGGGAGGGGGGGGAGAGTAGATTTCTGTATGGATAACAGCATATCTAGAAAAAATGGTGCACGATCAGATATTAGAATACTTGAATAATCCGAGGAAACTACACACGAGTTGAGACTATTATCCATAAAGAAATAATCTATTCTTGAATATGATTAATCTACATGAGAAAAGAAAGAGAACTTTGTGGTTGAGGGGTTACGAAGTCTCCAAGGGTCAATCAAACTACTCCAAAAGGGAGACAGCAGTGTAAGAAACGAGAAAACAATTGTTGCCTCATAACTCTGTCAACAACTCGGAGAATAAACTAAGCCAAACCTAAGAAATAACTCCCACACTCCTAAATGTGTAATAAAAGGCACAACTAATAATAAGAATATCCCATATCGGCTTAAATGAAATATTACCTCATGTAGGCTGAAAGGATGTACATGAAAAGACCACTTCAAAAATATATAAACACCAATATACTGTAATATATTTTGGCGGACTAATATTAGTGCAAAATAAGGTATTATCACACGACAATTTAAACAAATTCCCCCTGTATATAAAAGGAAAATTGCAGAGAAGATTGTAAGTTGAACAGGAGTAAACAAGTGTCTAAATGTAAACAAACATCAAATGTGAAGAAGTATTTAAATGTAAAGTAAAGGCATGGGTGCATGACATTATTGCAACATATTGTACAACATCACCCAATATTCATCTTGTTGACATAAGCCTTGGCATCCTCCGCCGAGTCAAAGTCTTTCTCCACACCTCGGTAGCTGGTCCGGAGTCGGGCCGGATAGAAAAGACCGTAGCGAACCCCCTTCACACCATGCAGCTGTTTTCTGACCTCGTTGAAGGCTGCCTGGGCCACCTTAGCAGTGTGGTCGGGGAAAACGGAGATCCTCAAATCACCGATATCGATCTGTCGAATCTCTCTCGCACGGCGTAAAACATTTACGCAGTCGTTGTAGAAATGGAACCTGGCAATGATGGGTCGTGGTCGCTCACCGGGTCGTGGTTTCGGCTGTGTGGATCTGTGCGCCCGGTCCAGTAGCGGCTCTTTGTCCAGCTTGAACCAGTTCATTGATGAGCAGGCAATCGGTTCAACGCCACCTTTCTGTCTGTTTCTACAACCATACATCCAAAAGGTTATATCTCCTTTGAAAATGCTCGTAATTGCACCTCAGAAGCTCTTTGGGATAGAAATCCAAATCATTTGCCACCTCCTCCTTCCAGAAATTCTTTCTCATCTCTACCTTAAATGGTCTCTTATTCTGACTCTGTGACCCCCAGTTCCAGATTTCTGCATTGGACAAATGTTCTCTCAGCGTCATTTAAGATCCCCTGAAAATGTTTACAATTCAATAGATCACATTTAAGTTTCCAAATTTCAGCAAGCTCGATTGTTCTCTACATGATAACCAGTTCATCTCGAGAATCACACTTGCAGACTTTCTCTGAACTACCTCCAAGGCTACCTCAGTAATTAAAAAGTCCTGAACAGTTGTTGTATATTAGGTATTTTAGCCAATAGGTGCAGGAGTAGGCCATTCGGCCCTTCGAGCCAGCAGCGCCATTCAATGTGATCATGGCTGATCATCCACAATCAGAATCAGAATTTATTCGCCAAGTATGTTTTGCAACATACGAGGAATTTCACTGGCCAGATCAGTCATACAATTAAAAGCAACAGACTCAAAAACATATTTAACATGAACATCCACCCCAGAGACTCCTACACATTCCTCACTGTGATGGAAGGCGAAGTAAAGTTAAAGTCTCTTCCTTTGTTCTTCCTTGGTCAGTGGCCTCGATCCCCCCGTTGTCATGACGGTCTTAACACCCGTAGCCGGCGGTGTTCGGGCCCTCCGTGTCGAGGCGTTCAGCTCCCGCATCGGGGGGATGTCAGCTCCCCCGCGCCGGGCAATCGAACCTCGCGTCGGGGCTGGACTGCGGAGTTGGAGCTCCTGACTTGCCTTTCCCGAGACAGTGAGCCCTTGTTGGTAAGTCCACGGTGGTCGCGGTGGGAGCGATCCCAGGCAAGGGGATGGTAAGTCCGCGCCCCGCGATGAGATTCACAACAGTCCGAGGCGGCTCCCAGCTCCAGCTCAGTACCCCATTCCTGCCTTCTCCCCACATCCCATGACTCTGCTATCTTTAAGAGCCCTATTTAGCTCTCTCTTGAAAGTATCCAGAGAACCGGCCTCCACCGCCCTCTGAGGCAATTAATTCCACAGACTCATAACTCTCTGTGAGAAAAAGTGTTTCCTCATCTCTGTTTTAAATGGCTTACCCCTTATTCTTAAACTGTGGACCCCTAGTTCTGGACTCCCCCAACATCGGGAACATGTTTCCTGCCTCTAGTGTGTCCAAACCCTTAATAATCATATGTTTCAATAAGATCCGCTCTCATCCTTCTAAACTCCAGAGTATACAAGCCCAGACGCTCCTTTCTCTCATTGTATGACAGTCCCGCCATTCCGGGAATTAATCTATGCTGCACTCCCCAACTAGCAAGAATGTCCTTCCTCAAATTAGGGAACCAAAACGGCACACAATACTCCAGGTGTGGTCTCACTAGGGCCCTATACAACTGCAGAGGACCTATTTGCTCCTATACTCAACTCCTCTTGTTATGAAGCCCAACATGCCATTTGCTTTATTCACTGCCTGCTGTACCTGCATGCTTACTTTCATTGACTGTTGAACAAGGTCCCCCAGATCCCATTGCACTTCCCCTTTTCCCAACTTGACACCATTTAGATAATACTATGCCAATTATCCACATTAAACTGCATCTGCCATGCATTTGCCCACTTACCCAATCTGTCCAAGTCACCCTACATTCTCATAGCATCCTCCTCACAGTTCGCACTGCCACCCAGCTTTGTGTCATCTGCAAATTTGCTAATGTTACTTTGAATCCCTTCATCTAAACCATTGATGTATATTGTAAATTGTATACTGCAGTCCCAAGCACCGAGCCTTGCGGTACCCCACTAGTCACTGCCTGCTATTCTGAAAGGGACCCGTTAATCCCTACTCTTTGATTCCTGCCTGCCAACCAATTTTCTATCCATGTCAGCACTCTACCCCCAATACCATGTGCCCTAATTTTGCCCACTAATCTCCTATGTGGGACCTTACCAAATGCTTTCTGAAAGT
This sequence comes from Amblyraja radiata, assembly GCF_010909765.2. NCBI lineage: Eukaryota > Metazoa > Chordata > Chondrichthyes > Rajiformes > Rajidae > Amblyraja > Amblyraja radiata. Next base: position 50,288,957 of record NC_045960.1, on the reverse strand, counting down.
CCAGGTACACTACATCCACTGGCTCGCCCTTGTCCATTTTCCTCGTTACATCCTAAAAAAAATCCAGATGATTAGTCAAGCATGATTTCCCCTTCGTAATTCCATGCTGACTCGGACCGATCCTGTTATTGCTATCCAAATGTGCCGCTATTTCATCTTTTATGATTGTCTTCTACATCTTCCGCACCACCAATGTCAGGCTAACTGGTCTATAATTCCCTGTTTTCTCTCTCCCGCCTTTCTTAAAAGGTGGGATAACATTAGCTACCCTCCAATCATAGAAACATAGAAAATATGTGCTGGAGGAGGCCATTCGGCCCTTCGAGCCAGCACCGCCATTCATTGTGATCATGGCTGATCGTCCCCTATCAATAACCCGTGCCTGCCTTCTCCCCATATCCCTTGACTTCACTAGACCCTAGAGCTCTATCTAACTCTCTCTTAAATCCATCTAGTGACTTGGCCTCCACTGTCCTCTGTGGCAGGGAATTCCATAAATTCACAACTCTCTGGGTGAAATTTTTTTTTCTCACCTGTCTTAAATGACCTCCCCTTTATTCTAAGACTGTGGCCCCTGGTTCTGGAATCCACAGGAACTGATCCTGAATCCTGAAACTATAGAACATTGGGAAATTATCATCAATGCGTCCACGATTTCAAGAGCAACTTCCTTAAGTACCCAGGGATGCAGACCATCAGGCCCTGGGGATTTATCAGCCTTCAGTCCCATCAGTCTACCCAACACCATTTCCTGCCTAATGTGGATTTTCTTCAGTTCCTCCGTCACCCCAGATCCTCTGGCCGCTAGTACATCAGGAAGATTGTTTGTGTCCTTCTTAGTGAAGACGGATCCTAAGTACTTCTCTTTTATTTTGTACTCCTTGATGCTGGCTATAATGTTTTTTTGTTCCAATATTATATTTTCTACTCAAAATGCTTGCTGTATTTTCATTGTGACTTCCTGTGTTGCATCTGAGAGAATTTCCAGATACCCATAATTGATCTGCCATTTTTGCTATCCACTTCAGTCATCTACATCTCTTTGTATTTTCTTCATGTCATAATTGCTTTCCTCTGTTTTGCTTCTGTATAACCAATCCTTTCCTCTAATTTCTTGATTGATTGATGATACGATTGCATGCGTCTAGCGCGACCAAACGGAAGCGGAGTTCACGTTAAGTATGCGCAAAGTTCGCGCGTGACGTAATTTAGGTCATACTCACCAATCAGCTCGGCAGGAGGCGGGCCGACTGAATTTGGACGTCGCATGGCGTCGGGCGGTGACGTCATCACGCAACGGCACGCCGGGTGGTGACGTCATCGTGCAACGGCACGCCGGGCGGTGACGTCATCGCGCAACGCCACGCGCTAGACATACGCTGTCAAGATGCTGCGTACGACATCAAGACGCTGCGTACGACGTCGAGACTCTGCGTACGCCCTCAGTGTGCCTGCGGGCCGACAGGCCGTTAGTGCGCGGGAGTTTCGGACAGTGCAAGATTTTCGGAGCCCCGCACAATGTCAGGACCAGCCCCACACAACTCCATACGCCTCCAGCGATCGAAGTGGGACCAGCCCCGCGAGGCCGTACGCCTCAAGCGACCACATTTGGTCGCGCTAGACACATGCATTCGTATGCTGGTGGGACAGGCCCTTAAGTAGTTGAAACATGAGCACTAATCAATGTGGTATTCCTCCAAAATGACCTATTTATCCAAACTTTCAGTTGATTAGTCAATCCTCTATCCATATGGTTACTTTTATCTAGCACCCTCTTGAACATCTTTTGGAATCCAGCTACCAATTGATTCCCTTTATAGGCCCTACTCCTAAATATAATCTCAGAATGCTGACACATTTGTCAAACATAACTTCTCTTTCGCAAGAGCTTATTGGCTCTTCTTGACTATTATAATTTCATTTTAAATATCGACATATTTAATAAATAAATCCTAATATTTTTGTTTTATTTCTTCTACTCTTTCAAATGATCATTTTGATTGCACCTTGATTACCTTAACGCCTGTCAACGATAGGTCTAGCCAGCCACAGCAGGAAATGCAACCACAGATGAAACATTTCCCTTTCCAAAGACAACGTCAAGGCCGCACAATAATCTCTCGCTGAAGAATGATGCGAACACACAGCTTAATGTCTAATATGGTTTAATATGTCTCATTGGTAGTTTCCTATTAAAATGTTATAGTATTGTCAATGATAAATGCTAGCTGGCCTTCTCTCTCCAGTCTTTCTTGAATCATCTTTCTTGTCTCATTTAAATATTATAATTATTGACCATCTTTTACATGCTGGTTATATTATGAATGGGCACCTTGTCAGTAATATTCCCGTTTATTAATTATTTTGAAGCAAATGCAAATATATTTGGGTAATTACTATTTTAAGTTAGAGATTAATTAATACATTGTTACATTCAGATTGGTTCCAACTTATTTAAACAATTGCATGTTTCATTAAATAAAACAGCATTAAGTTGGGAAAGTTTGGAGTCTCAAAATTAAATTCATTGATTTAGGTTTTTTGCACACGGTGCCACCAAAATTGCATAGTTGGTAAATTCTCCCCAAATTTGTCTGCCTTTTTGATTGTTCCTTTAAACAATGTGAGCATGGTGGGCTGATATCTGAGCCAAGGCTTCAGCTCTGTTTCTGAGTTAATATCCACTACAGGAATGTGAGGATTACGCGGAATTAACTTTTGATTGATGCAGTGCTGATAAATACAATATGCCAACTGGTTTCCTACTGTGGCGTAAACTTTGAATTATTATTCAAAGTTTATTCAGTGCTTTCATTGCAATTACCAAAACAATGTTGTGTTAATCCTTCATCTACATAACATTACTATTTCCAGTATCTAAGCCTGTAATGCAGCAAGCAACGCTTACACTAGATATTTACACTAGAAGATCCGTTGAGGGTGTAGTTTGATCTTATTACGGAAATAATTAATGGTCAATCTTAACAATTTACAACCATTCAATTTATTGAAAAATATTAAATCATTTTGAGCCTCTAAATTAATACCAACGATATAAATTCATTGATTTATAACATAAACATTCGTTTTTATTTTCCTGTCTGGATTTTCTGGGGCCAAATGCAGCCTGATGAACAACTAAGATCTATATGTGATGATCCTCATTAGTATGCATAGGGTGTAATATTTGTTAGAGCATTTTCTTTGTAAGGCTATATGTCCATATTAGCTGTCAAGTTTACACAAAGGATGTGGAAATTACTGATGTGGAATAATATTAGTAATCCTACTGAAAATACACTTTTTTCCCCTTAGGGCTTCATCACCTAATGCATAGACATCAGCGCAGTACAAGAATGGTGCTTTCATGGATAGTTATGTTGGTAGAGACAGAAGAAAGATATCTATTATTCTGTATTGCTTTATAATTTAATGGCTTTGGATTGGAATTCATTTTCTTAAGTGGGAAAATGGGGAACTTTGAAAACCTAACAGACCTAAAATGCTGAAATTAAAGTCAATAAAAGAATGATGGGAAAATATTACTTTAAATCTGTTTTTTCCACTTTAATTTTGTACTTTTCTACCCTAGGGTAATGACCCATATCCTTGGCCGCTATTTTCCTCTTACCCTGTACCAAAGTGTTATTTGCAAGACCCATTGAAAAATGTTGTACTAAAACAAGGTAAACATTAATAAATGAGTAAGTTCTTTGTTTTATAGTCATAAAAATAGGTTGTTGCGCACTTAAAAATTGAATGTGACATTCGTTCCTACAGAAGCATTTCATGTTATTAAAATAAAGGATCAGTTTGTGTACATCACTACAGCCAGAAAGAATGTGCTTGATCACATTTGTCTCATGAAAATTAAGAAATCCTATAAAGTTCTTATGTTTTGGGGCAGGATTCAAAATGCAAAATCAGCTAGAGATGATGTTTGTCGGGTAATAAGCTGTTGTATCCACATATTTTGCTGATTCAAAATGGTTTTCGTCTGACACTTTTCAAAGAGTATAATGAATCGTATTTTTTAAAGACAAGTATAGACAAGTATAGTATATTAAAGACAACATTTCTCCTTTTGTGGAACTGAATGTTGGAAAGGTCTGACATTTTCTGATTTTAGTTCTCCTACATAAGACTAAGATTTATCACACAAAGCTATGGTAAGTTTCCTTGTTCTGCCTTTTCCTGAGGCTGTTGTCTTGTGTCCATATGAGCTATTTCGAAGAATCTATGAACAATATTGTGTAAATGCAAATTCTTTTCACTATTCCCTATTCTGCTGCAAACAATTGAATACACTGATTTCCTTTTTATAAAAAAAAAGGTAATATGCAACATAACATAACAAATTTTATTATTATTTAGATAATGAAGTTATCAAGTTACTGAAAATTTCAGAGAAACAGCCAGACTGGTTAGAGTGCTGTAAGAAGCAGTTCCGTAAAAATATGACAATCAAAACTGAAATCATTAAAGGAAACAGTAAGTTTTCACGTTTATTATAAATATATTTTTGGACAAGCATTGATTCAGCATGAAATGGCAAAAGCATTTCTATTATTTAATGGGAACTTTAAACTTGCAATTTTTTTCAACAATGGAATGGATATTTTGCTTTAAATTGATTGCATCCCATGTTGATTTTAACGATGTAACTGAATGAAAGTTCAGGATACCCGAGTGATGCTGGAAAACCTGAATTTAGGTACAGCTGATTGTTGATTGTGGGGTACCTGCACTCACCCTCTAATGCTTCTTGAATTCAAGTGTACAAACATCTGCCGATTTCTCAGTGTTTCTGCTGCAGATTTGTCTGTTTAACCTGGCAAAATGCAGCAACCCCATTGATTACACTTGGAAGAATCAGATGGAAAGGTGTTTATTTCAATTGGAGATAGACACAAAGTGCTGGAATAACTCAGTGGAACAGGCAGAATCTCTGGAGAGGAGGAATGGGTGGCATTTCGGGTTCAGACCCTTCTTCAGACCTGTCACCCATTCATTCTTTCTTTCCAGAGATGTTGCCTATCCCCCTGAGTTACTCCAGCATTTTGTGTCTATCTTCGGTTTAAACCAGCAACTGCAGTTCCTTCCTACATACTTTATTTCAATTGGTATCATTGAAATGTATTTATTTGTTTTGGGGGTTTTTTCCGACAGAGTATTTGAACTATATTTCTTGTTTTAAAATGTTCGGATGATTTTTATGTTTGCAATGAGAGACCTACACACAAACCTTCAATCTCAATGTCAGCTTTGATACAAAGTAAACTGGGAGCAAGGCAGCACTGGATCTTATCAATCAGCTGGAAGCTGGCTTCCCAGCAGAAGACTGGCCCTTGAGGCCTCTTCCAAGTAAGCTGAGATTTTAAGACCAAAAGGATTTTAAGACCAAAACAGCCGAACCTTCCATTGATGGCTTGCCAAATCAATGGAAAATTAAGCTTTTTTATAACATCCTATTCATTTTTTGCAAAAACGATAGGCACTAGACTTCAGTGGTTCAAAAGGTCATTCACCAACTTTTTAAGAGTGATTAGAAATGGGTAATAAATCTGCCTCACCCACATTCTGTAAAATGTATTGTTAGAAATTATCAATCTGGCAGTATTCTGCCTCTTAAAAACAAAAATGATGCAGATATTTCACAATTTTGTTGAACAAACTTATTTAGTGGTGCAGCAGTAGAGTTGCAGCCTTAAGGCCCTGTCCCACTTACGTGTCCTTGGCATGCAAATTACGCGACCTCGTCGTCGCGTTGAGGCGCACGGGCATCATGTGGCCGCGCGGTGCCGGTCCCGCTGAGAAGCATGGAGGGGTATGGAGTTGTGCGCGGTATCGCGCGGCGCTCCGAAATTTTGTACCGAACGAAATCTTCGCGCACCAACGGCCTGTCGCGTAACTGATGGCAAAAGTGGGACAGGCCCAAGACCCTGGCGCGACGCAACGTCTCACCTCCAATAGCAGCAGAAGCAGGCAAACGATCGCCGAGGTCGGCCTGGGGCTCACGGCCATTGCGGATCTGGATCCGCCACCACTTCTACTCCCAGAGCGAGGCCAAGAAAATTGAAGATAGATACAAAATGCTGGAGTAACTCAGCGGGGTCGGCAGCATCCCTGGAGAGAGGCAATGGGTGACGTTTCCGGTCAAGACCCTTCTTTCAGACTGAAGAAGCGTCTCGACATGAAACGTCATCCATTCCTTCTCTCCAGAGATGCTGCCGGTCCTGCTGAGTTACTCCAACTTTTTGTGTCATCTTCAAATGATGTCACGCGCTCCAGACGGCTGTGCGGGCGCATGAAGCCGCGAGCGGCCTTTGCGGGACCGTCGCGCCTCAACGCGACCACGAGGTCGCGTAATTAGCGTGCCAAGGACACGTAAGTGGGACAGGGGCTTTATAGTGCTTAAGTGCCAGTAGACCTGGGTTCAATCCCAACTACGGGCACTTGTCTACGGGTGTTTGTACGCTCTCCCCGTGGGTTTTCTCCGAGATCTTCAGTTTCCTCCAACATTCCAAAGACATACAGGTTTTGTAGCTTAATTGGCTTGTTATAAATGTAAAATTGTCCCTAGTGTGTGTAGAATAGTGTAAGCATGCGAGGATCGCTGGTCGGTGCGGACTCGGTGGTCCAATGGGTCCGTTTCCGCGCTGTATCTCTAAACTAAACTAAACTTTCAAAGCTTGAAAATAAATTACAGCAGTGATAAACCTAAAATATAAATTACAGAATATATTTTCCAGGTTATTATTTGAGATAGCAACATTAAATCAATCTGCTTCCCCATATTTGAAAATCCACACCCAGTTAAAGTTTTAAACAAATAATTTCTCAAGAACAGATCACAAGTTTTATGGCACTAAACTGTACTGAATTTCTGAACCATTGGCAGTCATTTTAAAGAAATGAAAACATGCTAGGGTGATTCATCAGCTAGTTTGCATATCATCAGTTGAATAGATTTTCACAAATCTCCATTGCTATTTTCTATAAAGATCGTCTTCTTTGGAAGTAGTTGAAGGCAAGATTTGATTTATTTTATAGCCTACAGAATGCTGCAAATTGGGGGGGAAATAATCATTTTTTGTTCTGGTTAAATAATAATTTGAAGACTATTCTGACAAAGAGTTTTTAACTAGAAGCATTAAATCAGATTTTTCTTCCCTTAGATGCTGCCTCACCTGCCGTGTATTTCCAGCATTGTCATTTTGTTTCAGATACAACATCTGCAATTATTTTTGATTTTCACAAGTTTACTTTATTGTCTATTAACATTGTTTATTTCTTCAAACTTAAGCACTCGTTGAATTGCTGGAGAACGTTGTTGAATTTCTCGCTAATAACCCATCTGAGTGTTTTTTCAGGCCATACAAAGGTGAGTTATTACTTTCCCTTATCTATGATTGGAAATACGTTATTGGGTTTTTGTAAAGGTTATTTTTCAATGATAGAATTGCTGCAAAATATTTAAAATACTTTTTTTCTGAAATATTTTTGGGAATGGTAATTAGGGATTTGTTTGATCATAAGATCGTAACTGATAGGAGTAGAATTTGGCCATTCAGCCTATCAAGTCTACTCCGCCATTCAATCATGGCTGATCTATCTCACCCTTCTAAAAGGCCTGTCCCACCGTACGAGGTAATTCAAGGGTTTTCCCCTGATTCGAACTCGGAGAATGTCCGTAGCGGGTCCGTATGAGTTCGTTGATGTCTCGTAGCAGCTCGTACGAGTAAAAAGTAACAATTTTTTTCATCACGAGTATTTTTTTACACGTGGACATTTTTCACAGTGTTGAAAAAGCGTCACAAGTTTGACGGATTTCCCGAGTACCTACCGTTACTCGTACGAGCTGCTACGAGACATCCACGAACTCCTACGGAACCGCTACGGACATTCTCCGAGACCATAGAGAAATTGGGAAGTTATGTTCCAGTTGTACAAAGACATTTGTGAGGCTGCACCTTGGAGTATTGTGTGCAGTTTTGGTCACCCTGCTAAAGGAAGGATACCATTAAGCTGGATAGGGTAGAGAGAAGACTTTACAATTATGTTTTTGGAGTGTTTTGTATGTCTTGAGAGGAAATCTGAACTCCTGGAGAAAACCCACATGGTCACAAGGAGAATGTATAAAGACAATGTACAAGATCGAACCCGGGACTCTGGCGCTGTGAGGCAACTGTACCGTTGCGCCACTGTGCCTCTCCTCATGCTGAGCGATCTTAGTTGTGAAGAGCTGAGCTATGTAGGCCTCAACTCCTCCAAAGAGGAGGAAATAAACATAAACCCCAGCAGGAGGTGTAGGCCTCTTGCTTCCAAGTAACCTGATACCACATCAGCAAAGTTCACAGATAAAAAGTGGCCTTATGTGCAAGGCTTTAGATACAACTAATATAATATAATTAAACTTTCCCAAAGTGTTAATGACATTGTGAGACATGAGTGGGGTGAAAATTGGCAAAAAAGAAAAGTAATATGAAGTTATCAAAACTAGTATTGCATTATGTAAATTTTCGTCAAGCCCGTTAGCAAATCTCAAAATGCGGTGTGATAATGAATGTATCAATATGAAACATTTTTCATAAACTAACGTGAATTAAAGGGCCTGTCCCACGATGTGAGTTCACCCATGAGTTCTCCCGAGTTAAAAAAAAAATCAAACTTGTGGTACCTCATCACGAGTATTTGTTTAGTCTTGGAAATTTTTCACACTGTTGAAAAAACTTCACGAGTTTCCGCGTTTCCTGAGTACCTGCCGTTAGCATTTCGAGCCGCTACGAGACATCCACGAGCTCCGACGTACCCGCTACATACATTCTACGTACTTACCACGAGTTTGATTTATTTTTAAACTCGGGAGAGCTCTTGGGTGAACTCGCATCGTGGGACAGGCCCTTTAGATTCTCAATGAGAAAGATTTAACCATGAAAAGGCTAGAAGCAATGCATATGAGTGCTAATATTGATGAAAAATGTTTACATTTTTCTGTTGAAAGGGGGAAATGCATTTTTATATTCTTTGCTGAATTTGTGATAATTATGAGAATTAAATGATTTTTTCACTAGAAGCATTTCAGAAAGAGCAATAGGTAGCCAAAATGTGGTGTTTTTGTTCTGAAGAACATGAGACAATTTCATTAGGTTTATCATATGCGTGATTTTAACAAAACAACATAAAGTTCAAATTCAACCATAGATCGTGCATTTGCCGAACAAAAATGAGCTAAAATATATGTTGCTATATGCAGGGATTGATTCATTTAAAAACAGAATCCAGACTAATGCGAATAAATTGGTGACTGCACTGTGTGGAACACTGCTTATGTGTACTTTTACAGAAGTCCAACCTTTTAAAATATAATTTAGATGCAAATTCAGGAATTTAGCACTATTGATCAACATGTTGTACTTTCATTTTTTAGTTGTGATTTTGAATTCATCTCAATATGATGAAATCAAGAGTTTCTTATTTGCCATATGAAAGGATCCTGAATAAAATTAACATACAGTTCCTTGTAGCTATATCTGCATCATAATTAATTGCTAAATTAGTGGTTTTAGCGAGATTGTTATTTAGATTGGTCTGGACAGAAATAATTGGGAAGTTGCCTTTCATTGATAGGATTATGACCTTGCTGTTAGGTTCCCAGTTTTTAAAATTATCATGCTTCATACTTCACTAACTCTACTCAGTTTATTGATCTAAAAAATTCACCTCCCAAATAAATTCTATGTGAGGAGGGGAATGCATTTCAACACCACTCATTTATTACTGTTCAAAATCCATGTCGCTAAAAGCAAAGTGAGTTTCGTTTACTATTGGATTTTTGTTCATGAAAGCAAAATTACCTTTTTGAAAGCGGTGGCTGCATGTAGAGTTGATATGGAAGCCTGATTGTTTGTCCTTTGATCTATGAGGCAAGAAGTAAAAACATAATGAAAAGAAAAGATTGGCTTCCTTCCAAGAATGACAATTCAGTCTCCATTCCCATCTCTACAAATTCAGTTTCAGTTGACACAAATCTTTTTCTTCAATTCTGACCAGAATAGATAAACAAAATAATCTCAATGAAGTGTGTTTTCATTTTGCTTGTTTTAATCGTAGTAAAATATTTGGTCCTGAGTAAAACATTAAGGCTCTAATTTTTGTGTGTTTACAAATTTTAACAATAATTTAATGTTTTACGGAGAATAACACTCACAACAACACCGAGTCTACTAAGTGCACAAGGAACAAATCTACCAAAGTTTCAATTAACTCAACAGTATTTTTGAGTTAGAAACATTCAGATTGCCCTGTTCTTTGTGTGCAAAATTAATGCTTTGAATTATGAAGTGTAGATGTATTATACTTAGATTTCCAGAAGGCATTTTATAAGGTCAATGAATATTGTGCAAAATTTAAAAAAAACTTGTGTAACATGCTAAGGTAATATAGTGCCCTCCATAATGTTTGGGACAAAGACCCATAATTTATTTATTTGTCTCTGTACTCCACAATTTGAGATTTGTAATAAAAAATATCACATGCTGGTTAAAGTGCACATTGTCAGATTTTATTAAAGGGTATTGAGGCCTTACGCACCATCTCAACGGGCGTGCGCAGCGTCTCGACGCCGTACGCAGCGTCTTGACGCCGTACTCCTTCGCTCGAACTTCACGTCAACTCGTACGGGATCACTCGACCTCCGTGCGGCCCCCGCTTCCGGTTTGGTTGCGCTCGCTGCATGCAGTCGCATGCTGGTGGGACAGGCCCTATACGGGGATCACTCGACCCCCGCGCGGCCCCCGCTTCTGGTTTGGTCGAGCTTGCCGCATGCAGTCGCATGCTCGTGGGACAGGCCCTTTAGAGATATCAGCCAAACCTTAGGCTTATCAAAATCAACTGTTTGGAACATTATTAAGAAGAAAGAGAGCACTGGTGAGCTTACTAATCACAAAGGGACTAGCATGCCAAGGAAGACCTCCATAGCTGATGACAAAACAATTCTTTCTATAATAAAGGAAAACCCACAAACACCTGTCCGACAGATCAGAAACACTCTTCAGGAGTCATGTGTGGATTTGTCAATGACCACTGTCCGCAGAAGACATCATGAACAGAAATACAGAGGCTCCACTGCAAGATGCAAACCACTGGTTAACTGCATAAATAGGATGGCCGGGTTACAGTTTGCCAAGAAGTACTTAACAGGGGAACCACAGTTCTGGAAAAAGGTCTTGTGGACAGATGAGAGCAAAGTATGGAGGAGAGAAGGAACTGCCAAGATCCAAAGCATCTGTGAAACATGGTGGTGGGGGTGTCATGGCCTGAGCATGTATGGTTGCTGAAGGTACTGGCTCACTTATCTTCATTGATGATACAACTGCTAATGAATTCCGAAGTCCTATCTGCACATCCTATCTGCTCAAGTTCAAACAAATGCCTCATAGAAACATAGAAAATAGGTGCAGGAGGAGGCCATTCGACCTTTCGAGCCAGCACCGCCATTCATTGTGATCATGGCTGATCGTCCCCTATCAATAACCCGTGCCTGCCTTCTCCCCATATCCCTTAACTCCACTAGCCCCTAGAGCTCTATCTAACTCTCTCTTAAATCCATCCAGTGACCTGGCCTCCACTGCCCTCTGTGGCAGGAAATTCCACAAATTCACAACTCTCTGGGTGAAAAAGTTTTTTCTCACCTCAGTCTTAAATGATCTCCCCTTTACTCTAAGACTGTGGCCCCTGGTTCTGGACTCGCCCAACATTGGGACCATTTTTGCTGCATCTAGCTTGTCCAGTCCTATTATAATTTTATACGTTTCTATAAGATCCCCCTCATCCTTCTACACTCCAGTGAATACAAGCGTAGTCTTATCAATCTTTCCTCATATGACAGTCCCGCCATCCCAGGGATCAATCTCGTGAACCTACGCTGCACTGCCTCAACAACAAGGATGTCCTTCCTCAAATTAGGAGACCAAAACTGTACACAATACTCCAGATGTGGTCTCACCAGAGCCCTGTACAACTGCAGAAGAACCTCTTTACTCCTATACTGAAATTCTCTTGTAATGAAGGCCAACATTCCATTAGCTTTCTTCACTGCCTGCTGTACCTGTAAGCCAACTTTTCAGTGACCGGTGTACAAGGACGCTCAGGTCTCGCTGCACCTCCCCCTTATCTAACCTAACCCCATTAAGATAATAATCTGCCCCTTTGTTTTTGCTGCCAAAGTGGATAACCTCACATTTATCTGCATCTGCCACGCCTCTGCCCACTCACTCAACCTGTCCAGGTCACCCTGCAACCTCCTAACATCCTCTTCACAGCTCACACTGCCATCCAGTTTTGTGTCATCCACAAACTTGCTAGTGTTGCTCCTAATTCCCTCTTCCAAATCATTAATATATATGGTAAACAGTTGCGGCCCCAACACCGAGCCTTGCGGCACTCCACTCGCCACTGCCTGCCATTCTGAAAAGGACCCGTTCACTCCTACTCTTTGCTTCCGGTCTGCCTACCAATTTTCTATCCATGTCATCACCCTAGCCCCAATACCATGTGCTCTAATTGTAGTCACCAGTCTCCCGTGCGGGACCTTATCAAAGGCTTTCTGAAAGTCTAGATACACTACATCCACTGGCACCCCTTCGTCCATTTTACTTGTCACATCCTCAAAAAATTCCAGAAGATTAGTCAAGCATGATTTCCCTTTCATAAATCCATGTTGACTTGGACTAATCATTTTACTGCTATCCAAATGCCCCATTATTACCTCTTTAATAATTGACTCCAGCATCTTTCCCACCACCGAAGTCAGGTTAACTGGTCTGTAATTCCCCGTTTTCTCTCTCGCTCCTTTCTTGAAAAGTGGGATAACATTAGCTATCCTCCAACCCACAAGAACTGATCCTGAATCTATTGAACATTGGAAAATGATCACCAATGCATCCACTATTTCTAGAGCCACCTCCCTGAGGACCCTGGGATGCAGACCATCAAGTCCATATATTCTTCAATTATATAGCTTTGAAAAGCTCCTTTGTTGCCTCAGCTTTAAGTGGTCTCTTCAGCCCACTGCATCTATGCAAACCAATACTAATCCCATTAACCTACATTAATTCCTTATTCATCTTTGTCCCACTATTCATCTCTGTCCCGCTATTCATCTATCAAGCAGCTCTTTTGAGGCTTTTACTAGATCGTATTTGGAGTATTGCATGCAGTTTTCCTCACTCCATGACATTTAAGAGGCTTTTAGATAGCCACACAGAAAAGTAATGGATAGAATATATGGAGCATGTGCAGACAGATGAGATCAGTTTAACTTGGCATCATGTTCGACACGAAGATTGTGGGCCGAAGGGCTCATTTCTGTTCTGTACTATACCGCTATCCCTCTATGTCCCGCTATCCCTCTATGACAGAGTCATCTGTAATTTTTGAGACAGCTCCACTCCTTCAACGTCTGCAATAAGATGCTGCAGATCTTCTACCAATTGGTGGTAGCCAGTGCCATCTTCTTCACTGCCGTGTGCTGGGGCAGCAGGGCAAAGGCTACGGACGCCAATAGGATCAACAAACTCATCAGGAAGGCTGGCTCCATCCTGCAGGTGGAGTTGGTTTATTGGGAGGTAGTCTTGAGGGGGGGGATGCTCCTCAGACTGCGGAGCATCCTGGGCAATACAGCTCAACCCCTCCGTGACACACTGGTCATCCTGAGGAGTACCTTCAGCAAAAAACTGGTTCCACCAAGATGCATGACAGGAGATCCTTCCCTGTGGCTATGAAACTTTACAACTCCTCCCCCTTCTGTCATGGGGTAGACTGAGACTGACTCCCCCCGGCCCCCCACCCCATCTCCTCAATCTTTGCACATCCCCAAGACTTTCTGCTCATCACTTTAATTGCATGTTTCATATATTTTGGGGTTTTTACGACTGTAGGGAGATCAATTTCCCTCTTGGGATAAATAAAGTTCAATCATATCGTACGTCGCGCTATCCCTCTGTCTCGCTAGCCCTCTATGTCCCGCTATCCCTCTATGTCCCATGTCCTGCTATCCCTCTATGTCCCACTAACCCCTTGTGTTCCGCTGACAAGAGTTCGACAACATCCTCTCTCGCTGCTCCTCTGTGCATTCATTGTTCTTTATCTCTCCACATCAATGTCTATATCTCTCGTTTCCCTTGTCCCTAACCTGGTGGTAGAAGGGTCTTGATCCGAAATGTCACCCATTCCTTCTCTCCAGAGATGCTGCCTGTCCCGCTGAGTTACTCCAGCTTTTTGTGTCTATCTTCGGTTTAAACCAGCATCTGCAGTTCCTCTTACACATTTTGTCTGCTCCACTGTGAAATCTCCTCAAGGTATGTTTGAAAAAGTTCTCTTCCTCTCTCCAATGAGAGTTCTGTAATATCCTCCCTCGCTGCTCCCTCTCTGTGCATTCAATGTTCTTTATCTCTCCACATCACCATCTATTTCTCTCGTTTCCCTTATCCCTAATAGTCTGAAGAAGAATCTCGACCCGAAACATCACTCATTCCTTCTCTCCAGAGATGCTGCCTGTCACGCTGAGTTAAGGCCCTGTCCCACTTGGGCGTCATTTGCGCCACACAGATGGTGCGCGAAGATTTTGTGAATCCCCAAATCCTGGGGCGCATCACACGACCGCACATCACTGCCTACGCCACCACGCCTCACCACGCGCCATGCAAGCGGCATGACGCGTAAATGATGTCGCGTAAATGACGCGCAAATGACACCCAAGTGGGACAGGCCCTTTACTCCAGCTTTTTGTGTCTATGATCCCAAGGGATCTTTACAAGATAGACATGTAGAGTATATTTCCTATTGTGAGCGAATCTAGACTAAGATGCATTGTTTAAAATTAAGAATTGCCATTTTAAAGCAAACATTTGTTTTTCTTTTTCTGTAAGTCTTTGGAACTCTCTTCCTAAAAAGACAATTGATCCAAGGTATTTGAATAATGTTAATGTAGCAGGTGATACTTGATATGTCAGTGGGTGAAAGGTTATGTGCCTGTCCCACTTCGGCGATTTTTCAGGCAACTGTCAAGTCGTAGCAGGTCGCTGAAAAATCGGCGACTGTCAGAGAGGAAAACACACACACACACACACACACACACACACACACACACACACACACACACACACACACACACACACACACACACACACCCCCCTCCCCCCCCCCCCTTCACCAGCCAGTTATGCAGGCAGGGACAGGGCAAGCGGGGGGAGCGCTGTCTGAGTGAAATTCACACGGTGCAAAGCCAATGTGATATAGACACACTCCACAATGAACAGGAAGGTTTGCACTGTAATTAAGACAGTGAAAGCACAGTGTACGGGAAGGGTCACGCAAGTCCTTTAAAAGAGAGAGTGGGGAGAATGAGTGGAGACAACTTTTAAGAAGCCAGATATACACGGCTGTGATGCTTGGCAGACATTAACATTACCAGTCGGTTATCCTTGGTTCTGAAAACTGTTTACGGTTTTTTTCCCAATGAGCCAATGATTTGCACCGGCAACAACCTACGACAACCTATGACAACCTTCGACCTCCTGGCAACTCAATACCACTGCACCTACAGCACGAGAATTCTCGCTACTCTCCATGGCGGCTTCATTCTGGTCTTGACTAGTTCCGGAATGAAGTCGTGACTAGTTCCGAGAATGCGGGAACAACTCACGACCATGAATGTGACTCCCCAGCAACATGTGGCGTCCATGTGGCGACCGCATAGTCTCCTGTAGTCGCCTAAGTGGGACAGGCCCATTACTGTAGATACACAAGAGTGCAGAGTTGTGTTACAATCAGAACTTTTTAAATATCAAAATAGGCTTGAAAGGCTGAATAGCCTACTACTGCTTTTAATTTGTATAGAACCCTGAACATATTAGCTAGGATTTTAAGATTACAATCTCTATTTTGTATTGCCCACCAATGAAAATGGTTTCAGTATCATCAAAATTCCATAGTCATCTTATCTTTTTCAGTAATTTCATGTTTGATCCTGTATACAGGGGAATATAAACAAGGGCTATGGAATATGCCCTCACAAATGAACTTTATCATCTGGTAGACAAAAATGCTAGAGAAACTCAGCGGGTGAGACAGCATCTTTGGAGCGAAGGAACAAAACCCTTCTTCAGACTGATAACCTGGTATCATTCTGTGGAACTTGCTGCAAGACCAGTATATCCTATCAATTAAATGCATTACTTTCATATGAGATCTTAGCAGGACTTTATAAAATTGCAGTTTGTAATTCACACACTACAAATGAAGATAAATAGCATTCCATAAAAGTTTTAAATCATATTTTTCTTATTTACTCACTTGCCTTTACTGATATATGTACATTTCTCATACGTATTGTGATTCCACAGTTCCTCAATTGGTGATTTTACAGTTCCTAGATTTAGGATGTTTCTGATGTATTTTACATCCACAGTGGATGACATTGCACTTTTCCACACTGAAGTCTATCAACTTCAGCAAAACATTTGACAAGATTCCATGTGGTAGGCTGCTCTGGAAGGTTAGATTGCATGGAATCCAAGGAGAGGTAGCTGAATGGATAGAAAATTGGCTTAGAATACATCGAATACATTGGCTGAAGAATACATCGAAGTCCCTCACCCTGAGCACAGGATCGCCCCAGGGTTGCGTCCTCAGCCCCCTATTGTACTCCCTGTACACACATGACTGTGTGGCTAGGTTCAGCTCCAACTCAATAATTAAGTTTGCTGATGACACTGTGGTGGTGGGCCTGATCTCAGACAACGACGAGAAGGCCTACCGGGAGGAGGTGGCTGGTCTAGCACTCTGGTGCCAGGATAACAGCCTCCTCTTGAACATCAAAAAAACGAAGGAGCTGATCATGGACTTTAGGAGGGCACATCATCCGAGGACGTACACTCCATTGAGGATAAATGGGGATCCTGTGGATAGGGTGAACTGTTTTAAATATCTGGGAGTCCACATCTCCGAGGATATGACATGGGCATCACACGCCTCAGCACTCGTGAGTAAGGCAAGGCAGCGCCTTTACCACCTCAGGCAATTGAGGAAATTCAGAGTGTCTCCGAGGATCCTCCAGTGCTTCTACGCAGCGGCGGTGGAAAGCATCTTGTCCGGGAACATTACCATCTGGTTTGGGAATTGCTCTGCCAAGGACAAGAAGGCTCTGCAGAGAGTAGTGAGTTCGGCCGAACGTACTATGGGAACTTCACTTGCCCCCCTGCAGGAACTATACATCAGGAGGTGCAACTCCAGAGCCAACAATATCATGAGAGACCCCTTCCACCGCTGCAACGGACTGTTCCAGCTGCTACAGTCAGGCAAACGCCTCCATTGCCATATGGTGAGAACGGAGAGGTTGAGAAGGAGTTTCTTCCCAGAGGCCATTCGGACTGTAAACGCCTATCTCATCAGAGACTAACTCTACTGAACGTTTTTCCTTCCATTATTTATTATGTAAAAGAATATGTGTGTTATGATTGTGTTTATAGTTTGTTTGGTTGTTTGTCTTTTGCACAAAGGTCCGCGAGCATTGCCACTTTCATTTCACTGCACATCTCGTATGTGTATGTGACAAATAAACTTGACTTGACTTGACTAGACAATAGACAATAGGTGCAGGAGTAGGCCATTTGGCCCTTCGATGGATAGAAGTTGCTGGAAAGTGGAAAGTTGCTTCTCGGACTGGAGGCCTGTGACTAGTGGTGTGCCTCAAGGTTTGGTGCTGGGCCCATTACTGCTAGTCATCTATATCAATGATTTGGATGAGAACGTCCATGGCAAGATTAGTAAGATTGAAGTTAATACAAAAGTGTGTGGTATTGCAGATAATGAGAATGAAGATTTGTGAAAATTTCAGCAGGATCTTGATCGGATGGCCAGGTGGGCTGTGGAATGATTAGACAATAGACAATATGTGCAGGTGTAGGCCATTCGGCCCTTCGAGCAGCACCGCCATTCAATGTGATCATGGCTGATCATCCACAATCAGTACGCCGTTCCTGCCTTCTCCCCATATCCCCTGACTCCATTATCTTCAAGAGACCTATCTAGCTCTCTCTTGAAAGTATTCAGAGAGCTGGCCTCCACTGCCCTCTGAGGCAGAGAATTACACAGACTCACAACTCTCTGTGTGAAAAAGTGTTTCCTCATCTCCGTTCTAAATGGCTTACCCCTTTTCTTCAACTGTGGCCCTGGTTCTGGTCTCCCCCAAACATCGGGAACATGTTTTCTGCCTCTAGCGTGTCCAAACCCTTAATAATCATATATGTTTCAATAGGATATCCTCGCATCCTTCTAAATTCCAGAGTATACAAACCCAGCCGCTCCATTCTTTCAGCATATGACAGTCCCGCCATCCCGGGAATTAACCTTGTGAACCTACGCTGTACTCCCTCAATAGCAAGAATGTCCTTCCTCAAATTTGGAGATCAAAACTGCACACAATACTCCAGGTGTGGTCTCACTAGGGCCCTGTACAATTGCAGAAAGACCTCTTTGCTCCTATACTCAACTCTTGTTATGAAGGCCAACATGCCATTCGCTTTCCTCTTGCCCGCTGTACCTGCATGCTTACTTTCATTGACTGATGAACAAGGACCCCCGGATCCCGTTGTACTTCCTATTTTCCAAACTTGGCACCATTTAGATAATAATCTGCCTTCCTGTTTTTGCTACCAAAGTGGATAACCTCACATTTATCCACATTAAACCACATCAGCCATGCATCTGCCCACTCACCTAACCTGTCCAAGTCATCCTGCATTCTCAGAGCATCCTCACTGTTCACACTGTCACCCAGCTTTGTGTCATCTGCAAATTTGCTAATGTTCCTTGTAATCCCATCATCTAAATCATTGATGTATATTGTAAATAGCTGCGGTCCCAGCACCGAGCCTTGTGGCACCCCGTTAGTCACTGCCTGCCATTCTGAAAGGGACCCATTCATCCCTCCTCTTGATTTCCTATCTGCCAACCAATTTTCTATCCATGTCAGCACTCTACCCCCAATACCATGTGCCCTAATTTTGCCCACTAATCTCCTATATGGGACCTTATCAAATGCTTTCTGAAAGTCCAGGGACACTACATCCACTTGCTCTCCCTTGTTCATTTTCCTAATTACATTCTCAACAAATTCCCGAAGATTAGTCAAGCATGATTTCCCCTTCATAAATCCATGCTGAATCGGACCGATCCTGTTACTGCTATCCAAATGTGCTGCTATTTCATCTTATATTATTGACTCCAGCAACTTCCCCACCACCGATGTCACGCTAACTGGTCTATAATTCCCTGTTTTTTCTTTCCGCCTTTCTTAAAAAGTGGGATAATATTAGCTACCCTCCAATCCACAGGAACTGATCCTGAATATATAGAACATTGGAAAATGATCACCAATGCGTCCACAATTTCTAGAGCCACTTCCTTAAGTGCCCTTGTATGCAGACCATCAGGCCCTGGGGATTTATCAGCCTTCAGTCCCATCAGTTTACCCAACACCACTTCCTGCCTAATGTGGACTTCCTTCAGTTCTTCCGTCACTCCAGATCCTCTGGCCACTAGTACATCAGGAAGATTGTTTGTGTCCTCCTTAGTGAAGACGGATCCAAAGTGCCTGTTCAACTCATCTGCCATTTCATTGTTGGATTGATGGATTTTAACACAGAGAAATGTGAGGTTGTATTTTGGGAAGTCTAACACTGGAGTGTTACAGAGCAGAGGGATCTAGAGTTGAGAAGGTGGAGTCGCAGGTAGATAGGGTGATCTCAAAGGTTTTTGCCACATTGGCCATTTTACTGATTGTATTTATGTATAGTATTATCTAATCTGTGTTAAAAGAAACTGCAGATGCTGGTTTAAACCGAAGATAGACACAAAAAGCTGGAGTAACTCAGCGGGACAGGCAGCATCTCTGGAGAGAAGGAATGGGTGACGTTTCAGTTCGAGACCATTCTTCAGATTATTATCTAATCAGATTGAATAGTATGCAAACAAAACTTTTCACTGTACCTTCGTACACATGACAATAATAAACCTAAAGCTAAACCCAAATCTTTTGAAATTGGGCCAGTATCTTTCGAGAACTACTGGCTTTATTTTTTTGCTGGCAAGCTGAACTTTATATTTTTGTTTTTTGTAAACTTTACTTTACACTTTATATATGTGTTTTTTTTATTCATTCCTATCACTTTAAGTTGTTCTTAATTAATTATATTGGGTATTCTTTCATTATTTATTCAACATTTGGGACTATTTGAACTGTTTTAAAATGTTTGATTACAAAGATGTGAAGTGTTTCATTTCATATGAGAATTCTTGGATAATGGAAGGTCAGTTCAATCAGCTTTCATTACCTGGGGCATATTAGTGTAGGTGGGCAGGCACCACAGACAGCAAATTGGATCCAATATATTTCAGCCTAATATACTGTATCCTCTTACATCATCGAATTGGGCATTGAGTCCATTGTAGCTGCATCTAATATTTGACAGAACTGTGTAATTGTTTCCAATCCTTTTGCTCACTACACTCATACAGTAATACTTTCCATCGTACAACAAATCTTTAAAAAATAAAAGAGCATGTAAAGAAAGTACAGTATGTTATGGGCATTATATTTCATTTAACTAATATCGTTGCTTTCTTTCCCTATTTGTGTTTGGCTTTTAAAATGGATATGAATGACTTCCATCTGATTATTAGGTACAATATTTCTTCTGTTGTTTTTACAGCAACTGATGATGGTGTCAAGCATCTCAGTCTTTCGCCTATTCAGCAGCTTGGAATAAAGATGGTTGTCAGGTATTTTACAGTTTATGTACATCTATGGGTAGGATTCTAAACATTTTTGTATGCATTAAAATTAAGCAGAAGTACTCAAAATATTTAATTTTGAGTTTGGGAAAATGTAAATAGTTGCAAGTAATAGCCCTGTCCCACTGTACGAGTTCATTCAGGAGTTCTCCCGAGTTTTGCCCTGATTCGAACTCGGAGATTTACGGTAATGGCCGCTCGCAGGTACTCTGGGTTCTCGTGGACATTTTTCAACATGTTGAAAAATCTTCACAAGTCTTCCCGAGCTTACCGCGTTTCCCAAGTACCTGCCGTTAGTGTTACGAACCGCTAAGAGACGTCCCCGAGCTCCGACGTACCCACTACGTTCATTCTATGTGCTTCCACGAGTTTGTTTTTTTTTTAAACTCGGGAGAGCTCTTGAATGAACTCGTACAGTGGGACAGAGCTTTTACTCCAATTTTGTTTGGGTGTGTTGCTGCAATTTGCTTTCCTTCACATTAGGTGGCACTAATGTTGTTACAAAAACAAATGTTTGCTTCATATATGATTCTGTATAAAACCTTTTAACAAATTTTTCTCTATTGTGCCCAGTGCATTTCCGTTTGATAATTTTAATCAATGACCAATTCCAATATATTGTTGTGGTACTTCAACTTTAAGATGTTTATTTGCTCGGAAAATTATACTAGCATATGTTAAATACCAATGTCTAGAGAATGCTCTTATAACTGGTTATATTTAAAATCTTTCTCGTAGATATGGAAGATTCCTTGGGGTACTAAAGACTGATGCTGATGAGGAACTTGCAGTTTTACTGATGCACTGTGATAGATTTTTGAAACAGCAGCAAGTTGCCCTAGGCTCTTCACTTTGTATCCTTCTGTGTGATTTAATATTTCATGATTTGAACACTTAATTCTTATTCAAAACAATATGCTTGTATTTGTTATTGTAAGCTACACATGGAGTACAGATTTGATTACAATGAATTCCCAAATAGCTATTTCCATGTTTTTCATTCCCACCAACTTCTTTATCACATTATTATTAATTTATGTTTTGATAATATAGTCAGGTTCATAATTCATCAACTACAGTTTCACAACTATAACATTAAGATTTGTGGTGAGTTTCTGAACTTGTGTTTAATTTTTGGATGTCATTCTCAAATGGATTGTGTTATAGTTTGTGGCACACATAGTGGTAAAAAATAAAATTGAAGCCCCAAGAATTCTGGAATTGTAAATTGAACAGATTGGGGTTGCTATTTCCAGAAAGAAAACTGGGAGTTGACTTGACATGGATTTTAAGAATATTAAGGAAGTGTGCCTGGTAAATTAACTTAAGACATGATCCTCTCACTGTCAACTTATTATTAACATAAATGATAAATTAGTATTCCAGCTGGAGATTTCTCATGAGAACTTCAGTTCTGACAAGAAGACTTCCTACAGGAAGAGCAACTTACCAATTTATTTTTGCTGAAGGACCTACTCATTTATTTCCATAACTGTTCTTGTCTTCTTCTTCTATATTACTAAAACTCTGTTCTTGACCGGTTTTGGCGATCTGTGCTGCGATTTCCGAGAGAACGCCGGCACCTACTGCCGTCATTTTTGGCCACCTTGCTCAGAGCCCCCCTCAGCCGCATGTGTGCCGAGGATTTTTCCCGTTGATTAAAAATGACAGAGATATTAATGTTTTTATACAATTCCCCATTCTCTCTGCTGCCCCCGCTGGCGGCAGGGGGGAGGGACTATAAAACCAGGAAGTGGAGTGCCTGAATCAGTGTCTGCAAGCTGGAGGAAGGCAGAGGGTCACGTTTCTCTGAGCTGTGAATAACACTGAACACATGTCAACTCAAATGTAAGTGCCCTTAGTGGTTCTAAAATGCTTGCAAAATGTGTCTATTGGTTCTAAAGCTTGCAAAAAAAATGTCTATTGGTTCTAAAGCTTGCAAAAGATGTCTCTATTGGTTCTAAAACTTACAAAAAATGTCTATTGGTTCTAAAGCTTGCAAAAAAAATGTCTATTGGTTCTAAAGCTTGCAAAAAAATGTCTATTGGTTCTAAAGTTTGCAAAAAAATGTCTATTGGTTCTAAAGCTTGCAAAATGTGTCTGTTGGTTCTAAAGCTTGCAAAAAAAGTCTATTGGTTCTAAAGCTTGCAAAAAAAATCTATTGGTTCTAAAGCTTGCAAAATGTGTCTCTATTGGTTCTAAAGCTTGCAAAAAAATGTCTATTGGTTCTAAAGCTAGCAAAAACATGTCTATTGGTTCTAAAGCTTGCAAAAAATGTCTATTGGTTCTAAAGCTAGCAAAAAGTGTCTATTGGTTCTAAAGCTTGCAAAAAGTGTCTCTATGGGTTCAAAAGCTTGCAAAAGGTGTCTCTATGGGTTCCAAAGCTTTCAAAAAATGTCCATTGGTTCTAAAGCTTGGGTGTGGCTTGAAGTTGAAAGGCATTACTTACTGCAAATGGTGGCATGAAGTTGAAAGGCACTACTTACTGCAAATGGTGGCTTGGGAGCTTTGGTTTGAAGTTGAAAGGCACTATTACAGCAAATGGTGGCTTGGTTGCTTTGGCTTGAAGTTGAAAGGCACTACTTACTGCAAATGGTGGCTTGGGAGCTTTGACTTGAAGTTGAAAGGCACTACCTGCAAATGGTGGCTTGGTTGCTTTGGCTTGAAGTTGAAAGGCACTACTTACTGCAAATGGTGGCTTGGTTGCTTTGGCTTGAAGTTGAAAGGCACTACTTACTGCAAATGGTGGCTTGGGTGTGGCTTGAAGTTGAAAGGCACTACTTACTGCAAATGGTGGCTTGGGTGCAATGGCTTGAAGTTAAAATGCATTACTTACTGCAAATGGGGGCGTGGGTGCATTGGCTTGAAGTAGAAAGGCACTACTTACTGCAAATTGTGGTTTGAAGTTGAAAGGCACTACTTACTGCAAATGGTGGCTTGGGTGCTTTGGCATTAATTTGAAAGGCACTGCAAATGGTGGCATGAAGTTGAAAGGCACTACTTACTGCAAATGGTGGGTTGGGAGCTTTGACTTGAAGTTGAAAGGCACCTCTTACTGCTAATGGTGGCTTGGGTGTGGCTTGAAGTTGAAAGGCACTACTTACTGCAAATTGTGGCTTGAAGTTGAAAGGCACTACTTACTGCAAATGGTGGCATGAAGTTGTAAGACACTACTTACTGCAAATGGTGGCTTGGGTGCTTTGCTTGCAGTTGAAAGACAGTACTTACTGCAAATGGTGGCTTGGGTGTGGCTTGAAGTTGAAAGGCAATTCTTACTGCAGATGGTGGCTTGGGTGCAATGGCTTGAAGTTAAAATGCATTACTTACTGCAAATGGGGGCGTGGGTGCATTGGCTTGAAGTTGAAAGACACCACTTACTGCAAATGGTGGCTTGGGAGCTTTGAAGTTGAAAGGCACTACTTACTGCAAATGGTTTCTTGGGTGCTTTGGCTTGAAGTTAAAAGGCACTACTGTAAATGCACTTACTTCCTGTTTGCACTGTATATTGATTTTAGATAAAACGCTATCAGTTATGGCTGTGATTTTTGGCCATCTTACTCAGTGCCCCTCGGCTGAGCAGATGCAGAGAATTCTTCCCATCAATGAAAAATAAAAGTGTTATTAGTTTTTTTTTAAATGTTGAGAATCTCTCTCCTGTCAATCACTCCTTGAAAGCCACACCTTTTCCGGGGGGGGGGGGTTATAAAACCCGGAAATGTGGGTGTGGCTCAGTCTCTGCAAGATGGAGGAGGGAGAGGTCACAACTCGCTGTCTTTAGTGGCTTTGCACCCTACTTCAAATGGTATGAAACTGCACTTGAATTTGGTGGCCTTGCACCCTGCTAGAAGTGGTAAGAAACTGCACTTGAATTTGGTGGCCTTATACCCTGCTTGAAATAGAATTTCAAGGATTAGCCGCGAGTCAACTACCTGCCCACCAGCCGTGAGTGAGTGAGTTGCCAGCACAACAGACTTGATTGACTGAGACGCCAGCCCAAGAATCCATTTGGCGCTCAATTTGCATACTAGCCCTCTGGAAACCAGTCCCTTCAGCCCATAACACCCATACTAGCGCTCCAGAAAGCCCCCCCCCCCCCCAACTGGCCACCAATATTAGAATTGGTGGAGAGGTGGAATATTGCGTTGGATGACCAGTCCTCCTGTGTGATGCTGGGACCCAACGGGTCCCACTTAGTCTAGTATTTTCTACAACTACCACAGCGGGGACTGGCATGGCAAGTTATTTACTGGTCTGTCACTGTAGAACTACCAATTATTTTTTTTATAATTTCACATAAACTACATGTTCACTTAGTTTGTAAGACATTAAGATGAAGACTACAATAAAGGCTACATCTTAACGTAATCTACCATATCCAATACCTTCATAATCATAGAATCCAAATCGTCAACTGCCAGTTTTCTTTCTGGAAATAGCAACACCGATCTCTTCAAAGTATCACGATGGATCTAGAACTATGACTGTTCTGGTAATATTTGCTTTGCTTCTTTTTAGCAGACATAGAAATTAGCACAGTACTCAAATAGTTCCAAACAAAGTTCTTTCCAAATTGAAAATAACTTTTACTTTTCAATTATATTCCTCAAGGACCTATTTCCTGTGCTTTTGCCTTTTACCCTACATCACTACACTTAGTGACGTGTACCTATACCCAAGAATCCTGCTGCGTCTCTGCCCTATTTTGACTACATATTATGCTTCATCATTGGAGAGAAATCCTTGGTCTCATCTTCTGGTGATGTTATGATTAGAAATTGATAGGGAAAAGATCAGAGGCTATCATCCATGCTTCCTATTTAATAACATTTAAACACTGATTTTCCATGTTGCTGATGTGTTATATAATCATGTCATATATAGTATTACGTATTAGATAAGTTTATACTTCAAATTGTAACTTAATAAGAATTGTATCACCAGATAAATAAAATCACACAGATTATAATCAGTACTGTATATTATTTTATCAAACATTTACTTTTATGCACCTTACTATTTAAGCTTCTAAATGTAAGATTTTTCACCTCAGCCATATCAAATAGATGTAAAAATGCTGATTCAACAGAACAATGTAACATATTTTCACAGGGGATGTAGGATTGGAATTCAAATTCACTGATAGAAACATAACAGAAATGATACAGAGAGAGTTATGCCAGTTGGAAGAGTGGACTGAAAGATGGCAGATGGAGTTTAATGCTGATAAGTGTGAGGTGCTACATCTTGGCAGGACAAATCAAAATAGGACGTACATGGTAAATGGTAGGGAATTGAAGAATGCAGGTGAACAGAGGGATCTGGGAATAACTGTGCACAGTTCCCTGAAAGTGGAATCTCATGTAGATAGGGTGGTAAAGAAAGCTTTTGGTGTGCTGGCCTTTATAAATCAGAGCATTGAGTATAGAAGTTGGGATGTAATGTTAAAATTGTACAAGGCATTGGTGAGGCCAATTCTGGAGTATGGGGTACAATTTTGGTCGCCTAATTATAGGAAGGATGTCAACAAAATAGAGAGAGTACAGAGGAGATTTACTAGAATGTTGCCTGGGTTTCAGCAACTAAGTTACAGAGAAAGGTTGAACAAGTTAGAGCTTTATTCTTTGGAGCGCAGAAGGTTAAGGGGGGACTTGATAGAGGTCTTTAAAATGATGAGAGGGATAGACAGAGTTGACGTGGATAAGCTTTTCCCACTGAGAGTAGGGAAGATTCAAACAAGGGGACATGACTTGAGAATTAAGGGACAGAAGTTTAGGGGTAACATGAGGGGGAACTTCTTTACTCAGAGAGTGGTGGCTGTGTGGAATGAGCTTCCAGAGAAGGTGGTGGAGGCAGGTTCGTTTTTATCATTTAAAAATAAATTGGATAGTTATATGGACGGGAAAGGAATGGAGGGTTATGGTCTGAGCGCAGGTATATGGGACTAGGGGAGAATACGTGTTCGGCACGGACTAGAAGGGTCGAGATGGCCTGTTTCCGTGCTGTAATTGTTATATGGTTATATGATATGCCTTAAAAAATTGATTTATGCTTTCAAATTTCCTTAACTGCAGTTTACAGGCTGTCTACGGGGAGGTTATGTTGGGCATGACTGGTTTGCATCCACTGTGTTTTTGATAATGTCAGGGGATGGAGAGAGAACACTAAAATTTCTGCAACAATTTTCAAACCTACTTGTTTCAGCATTTCTCTGGCTACCTCGCTTACATAGCTCTGTGCGTATTCCTTTAGTAAAATCTAACACTCTTGCTTAATTTTTCTTAATTACATTCCAGGTGGACAGCTTTTGAAAAAGTGTGGAAAATGTATTCCGCAAATTTGTCTTTGACACCAGGCCAGCAAAGTGTTCAGTTCATTGTAGTAGTTGGGGCCCATTGGCATAATGTTATCTACGGTAATATATTGGTTTGGTTAAGCCTACGACTTGTAAGCGTCATTCTTGGCTTGGAAATTCAGAAATAATTATTTAAAAAGTGTCAAAATCTCTTCAGGATAAAGATATGTTCCTTAAAAAAGCATAAATGTCCAGAGGACTCTTTCAAAATTAATGTTAATCTGACCTAAAACACTCAATTGAAGTCGGAATATAATCTGGACACATCCACTCCAATGACCTTGCCTGAAAACAACTTAACCTTTCCTATCCGATACATAAATAATGACAGTTTGGATGAGATAATGGAATTTAACTGCAGCCATGTCTTTTCAATAAGTCAGTGAAGAAGTCATTTTCACTTTTTGCTGTGTTTTGACCAGGAATGATCAGGATTGTTGGATTGCTCGGGCTAAACCATTTACAGGGATCAAATCACATCTTTTTAAAGGCAAAAGCACAGATAATGGGACTAGAGATAGCACAAAGCTTGCAAAGGCACATTAAGGGAGTTCTGTGTAGGTCTCTGATTCAATTTTCTCTGAGACTGTTCTCTCCATTGGCAATGAGCGCCTAGCACGAAAGGCTTAAGGCAGTATGCAGGATGGAATAAGCAAGCTGACTTTAGTTTCAAAAGCCACCAAAAGAAAATCAATTCTTCTGCAAAGAATAAGAATAAGAGGAAAGATACAATTGGGAGGTAGAGAATGGATCAGTGAGGAGTGAGAGCGAATTAGTGATTTAGAAAGAGGATTGAAGATGGAAATAGGATTTTACACGGTAGTTGGGGAAGGTGTTGTTCATAATGGCTTGGCGAGGTAGGGAGTAAGAACAAATGATTTCCATCTGGTGGCCCATCCTATCCTTAATAACAAAGATGCCTCATCTAAGCAAGTCCCATTTACTCACCCATGGCCTATATCCCTCTACAGCTTGCCTATCCATATTCCTCTTGAAATATATATTTAAAATTGTTGTTATACCTGCCTCAACTATTTCCCCTGCAACTTATTCCATGTACCCATGCCTCCCCCCGTGGAAAAAAATTGTCTCTCGGATTCCTATTAAATCTTGAACTCCCACCTCAAACATATGTCTTCTAGTTCTTGATTTCCCTACCATAGGAAAATAAACTGCATTATCCCTATCCTCTTAATGATGTTATACACCTCACTAAGTTTACCCCTCAACCTCCGGTGCTCCAAGAAATAAATTCCTAGCCCAGCCAATCTCACCTAATAGCTTGTGCACTCAAGTCCTGGCAGCATCTTTTTACCCCTCTTCTTTCCTCTTCCCTCTGTCCCCTTCCATCCATATCCCTCCCTCTAGCTGTATATTTAATTCCTCTTCTTTCCTTAACTGATACCATTTTGTCTCCTTTTCGCCTCTAGTTTTTGTCACTTACTCCACCCATGTGCCAATCATTCATTGCCCCTCACCCCAGTCTATGTCCATCGTTCACTTGCCAGTCTTTGCCCCACCCTCATTTTTTATTTTCCAGCTTGTTCCCCCTACTCCAGTCAGTCTGAACAAGATCATGACCTGAAGTATCACCTGTCTATACTCTCCACAGGTGCTGCCTGACCAGCTTTGAGTTTTCGTTAATAACATTTCTTGGAAGTTCTCTTCAAACCATACTGCATCAGATTGCAGTTTCCATAGATATAAATTTGCTTCACTGAAAAATGGAGGGACCTGGCCTGCCAATGTGAAGGTTCCAAAAAATATCGATGGCCGATGAGACTGAGACAATAAATTCTGTGTTGCGGTTTCATCAAAGGTAGCACTAGTACCAGGACTGTTAAATGGAGAGCATCATATGCCTGCCACATTCCATCCTGAAAAACAATGCTTGACCACTTATTATCCTGAAACCAATGTCTGGCATTTACTCAAACCATCTACTGCAATCTCTCCATCAACATGTTCTGCATGTTCAATTAAAATCCATTTCTTAGTCCATCAAAATGTAGTTTTAACAAAAGAATAGTTGAAATAAGAATGGGTGTCAGTCCCTCAAGCTAGCTCTGCAATTGTACAAGATTATGGCTGATTACAAATACATTGATTCTCCTTTATAAACTCAAATATCTCAGTGTCCATTAATTTCTTTTGTTGATTGTTCTTTATGGAAGCTTCTCTACCACCAGGGTAAAACTGGTGTTTGTGGTTGTCTCTAAATCTTTTCTTGAATAAGAGTATTATAGTTGTCAATTTGCTATCCTCTGACACCTCCCCCTCCTCTAATTGGGCATGACGTTAGCAACCTTTACATCCACAGCTCTCAGCAGCAGACCATCTGGTCCAGCTTTCTAGTTTGCTTTCTGGTATTTTCTCCTTAATCAATTATCGCCGCATCCTTTATCTCCAATACCTTCCTTTCTACTGAGATTTTGGCAGCATCTGTTTCCTTTGTAAAGACTGATAATTTAAAATCCCACTAAGCCTTCTGCCTTTATTCATAGATCATAATCAGAATTTACGAAGAGAACAAGTGCTGATTAACAACAAATGCCTAGATATTAGGACTCAGAGCAGAGCAAAACAAAGCTATAAATCAGAGTGGTTTTGGGTGGGGTTGAATATAATGTTGCCAAGGTGAAACCATTTTTAAATCAATTTCACTGTTGATTTTAATTCCATTCACATAAAGCACCAACCAATGTTCACGAGTTAGGCCAGCTAATTGATCTTGGCAAAGGGTTTTATTTTGAAGGTGACACAGAAAATCCACAGCGATCTTCCCTTCAGTTAATTAATCATCATCTCCTTACTTATTCTACATAGATTGGAAGGAAGATGTATCCTATCAACTCATTTTATTTTCTATGGTGGTGGGATAGCCAGGATAATCCTGTATTTCTTTGAGAAAGATTGAGATCATTTGACTCTATTTAGAACCATGGAATATATTTATAAAAAGTAAAAACTGGAGCTGAAATATTCAATTTGACACGCATTTGAACATAATTTCCCTTTGATGACCATATTTTAAATGTTAAGAGCACTAGTAAATGGTTGTTTTTGCCTGGATTCTCAAATATAAAATGACTTGGTTATATTATGACAAAACAAAGGAATTAAACTTAATCAAGGGACACTTTTAGGCAGGGTACATGATGACTAGTTGGTAGAAGTACATCTCTAAATTGTTTTTCTAAATTAATTCATCTGTCTATGTTGTCACCTTGACAGATCCACCTTCCTGTGGAAAGATCAGAGTCCGGTATCCATCCTGTGTATTCGTGCACAACTTATTTCATTGAGATGCTACTGAAGAAAGAGTTGCCACTTGTCTTCTCAGCATTCCGCATGTCAGGCTTCACTCCCTCACAGGTGAAATGTTAAGATTTTAAATGCATGTATATGAAGAGTTTTATTATTGCAACTGGGAAGTTAATAAATGTATTTTTTTTTAATGAAACTAATTTTATAGACCTGTGGCCTCTATTAAGAATGTCAGAAATAGACTTAAATTTAATTTTGCAATTTCATGTTATTTCTAAAGATCTGTCTTTTGAAGCTGCACTCATTGAGGGTATTTGATATAAAATTAAAGAATATCTATTATCATCATTTCTGGTGACTTATGATTAGTCACAGCAGATAGAATTACACTGATCTTTGAATATTTGTGTGTCATATGAGCGCACATTTTTAGATAATGTGAAAGTGAAATGCGTAGATGCTGTTAATCTGAAATAAAACAGGAAATGTAGTAAATACTCATGAGGTCAGACAGGGTTTGTGGAGTGAGAAACAGAATTAACCTTTCAGTTTCACCTGATTCTGATGAAATATCATCAATCTCAGTGTTAACTGTTTCTCTCAATATAGGACC
The DNA here is from genome assembly GCF_010909765.2 of Amblyraja radiata. NCBI lineage: Eukaryota > Metazoa > Chordata > Chondrichthyes > Rajiformes > Rajidae > Amblyraja > Amblyraja radiata. The sequence goes on along the minus strand of NC_045960.1, from coordinate 50,257,869 downwards.
TGCTTGACCTTTGTTTTATTTTGAGGTAATTACATAATTATGTCCTGCTAGTGAGTAACACCACAGGTTAATTTATACCAATTTCTCTTTTTGTGTAAGCACAGAAAAATAAAAATCAGGCATTTATGTTGCCACTGCTTGCCTCTCATGGCATTCCCATGATCAGCAATTTTTAAAGAACTAACTTTTATTCATTTAAGAGCCCTGGGGGTCACAAACAAGGTCATGATTTATTGTTAAAAGGAACACAAAATGCTGGAGTAACTCAGCAGGTCAGGCAGCATCTCTGGAGAACATGGATAGGTGACGTTTCGAGTGGGATTGAAGAAGTGTCCCAACACAAAACGTCACCTATCCATGTTCTATGGAGATCTTGCCTGACCTGCTGAGTTGTGTCCTTTTGTGTAAACCTGCATCTGCAGTCCCTTGTTTCAGCCATTTATTGCTGTTCACTAATGAGAATGTGGTGGCGAGCCACCTTTAGGAATTGTTACAGTCCTTCTGGTGAAGATGGTCTCTCAATGCTGTTTCAAGTTTTAGACCTGGGGACGATGAAGTACCAGTAATGTACTTCTAAAGCAGTTGGGTGTGCAGCTGGGAGAGGAAGCCTGCAGGTGGTGGTATTTCCTTGCCCTACTTCCCTTGTCCCTCTTGGTAGTAAAGATTTTGGAGCGGCTGTTCCGAGTAGCTTTGATGGCAATTTGTTTTGTAGAAGAAGCACACCCCATACATTTGTGCATGATGGGCGAGAGAACAAAAAATTAGGATGATTGATGGGGTGCCCATCAAATGTGCTGCATGTTCCTGGATAGTGTCGAGTCTTCAGAGAATTGTTGACAGCTGATTGGGTCTTCACTACCAGTGACCACAAGCAGATGGGAGGTCTGGGTGTTAAAAGATCTTATGTTGCTAATAGATGCAGGTGCAGAATCCCAGATTTATTGTTGAGAAAGAGAATATTAGGCATGTACGTGCAAGTTATAGAGTCATATATTGTGGAAAGAGGCGCTTCGACCAACTTGCCCACACCGACAAACATGCCCTATCCCACCTGCCTATGTTTGCCACCTGTCCAAATGTTTCTTAAACTTTGCGATAGTACCTGCCTCAACTACCACTTCCGGCAGCTCGTTCCAGCTTGTCAACATCTTTCCTATTAAATGGTGCTCAAAACTGAACACCTACTCTAAATGCGACCTCACCAACGTCTTATATAACGGCAACATGACCTCCCAACTTCTATACTCAATATTGTGACTGATGAAAGCCAATGTGCCCAAAACCTTTTTGATCACCCTATCTACCTGTGCTGCCACTTTCAATGAACTAGATCCCTCGGCTCTACAACACTCCCAGAGCCCTACCATTTACTGTGTAGGTTCTGCCCATGTCCTGCCCATCATCAACAATAAAAATAGAGGAGGTGGAGAGGCTGTTCAGAAGACAGAAAAGCCGGAAATCTCCAGGACCGGACAATGTTTCCCCCTCTACTCTCAAGCTCTGTGCTGAACAACTGGCACCGGTCTACACAGACATTTTCAACCAGTTCCTGCAAACCTGTACTGATCCTGCCTGCTTCAAAGCCTCCACTATTGTCCCTGTATCCAAAAAGGCAAGGATTACTGGTCTTAATGACTACAGGCCTGTCGCACTGACCTCTGTAGTCATGAAGACCCTTGAAAGGCTTGTGCTGGCCAAGCTGAAAAATATCACAATCCCCCTGCTGGAACCTCTGCAGTTTGCATATCGGGTCAATAGATCTGTGGATGACGCAGTCATGCCGTGAAGAGAGAGTGGACGCTGGCGCGCTTTGGCTGCCGCTGCTCTCTTTTCACACTGTGTTTTTGATTTTCTGTTTTTGGATTGAATTCTGTTTTTAATTTGTGTCACTGTGATGTCTTTAATTACTTGTTTTATTCCGATTATATGTTTTTATTCCGATTACTATGTAAGGTGTCCTTGAGATGTATGAAAGGCGCCCATTAAATAAAATTTATTATTATTATTATTAACCTGGGCCTGCATTTCATCCTCCAGCACCTAGACTGCCAGGGGACCTATGCGAGGATTTTGTTTGTTGATTTTAGCTCTGTATTCATCACCACTGTGCCAGAGCTACTACACTCCAAACTTTAGTGTAAGGCTATCAGTAGCACAGAAATCAGCAAGGATGTCTGCTGAGTAGAGAAATTAAACTCTATGTAGCTTTAAGCAAAGATCTTAAATGATCCATCAGAGGGCCAGATACATTTTGTGCACAGATATTCAGAATGTGGATACAAAGTTCGCTTCATCCTTAAACAGGTTTATAAATACCTGGATGAGTCGGCATGGATGAGTTTCTGTGCTGTGAATCATCGCTGTATTCTGTAGCTGCTGAGTGACATCCTTGACCCTGACAGCAGGAATATAATTCTGAAATCACATTGCAGCTGTAAAACACCCAGCGGAACTCAACAACTAAAGACTCTTCGATAACTACTTCTTTCTCTGTCTTCCCCCATCCCTGCTGTATAGATGAGTTTCTTGCAAAACTTGACTCTGGCTGTACTCTTGGAACGTATGCCTTCATTGTCAATTCGAACTGAGTGTAGGAGTGAGTGAGATGCTCTCTAAGGCATTACTCTGGGAGGAATGAGGAATACTCAGGGAGTTCTTGCACTACCTGCCTATTTTTTTCCTTCTGTCTGAAAGTAACACATTCCTTCTCTATCCCTCACATTTAAGCTGCAATATGATGATTTCCTAGAAGGTGCTACGTCTAAACTTTTAAAGCTTACATCTTATTATGGTTACTGAATTATTTTGTCTTGACTTCAAGTTTTCTGGATAAACTAGTTACCCTCACACATGTATGCATTAATAGTTATTCCTCTTGGAATACCGAATAACATGTAGAATGAACAAAGAGGCCCACAGAGTGATACATGCGGCTTGAATAGGAAGAACAGAGAGAAAGGTTCTAAACAAGAGGTATATCCACCCAGGATGTTTAATGAGCTAGCTCCCTGCTTGAGCATGCACAAGGAATAGTGTCATACATTTGTGCTTCATTGAAAACGTTATCATGGAAATTCCTGATTATTAAAACTATAGTATAGCCTCCCTTTAAGCAATGTTGGTTCATCATTCACAATGTTGAGCTTCCTGCTGAGACATGCATAGTGTTAGCAGGGCAGTAAAAAAAACTGGCTGCACAAAGAAACTGCATCACTTAGTAGCCTTCAGGAAATTGGCATGTTGCCCGCATTGGAAACAGCAAATATGGTTTAATTCCACCTCATCATCTCTTTGCTAACCAAATTTAATATGTTTATATCTTTTTATTACAAAAATTATCTCTGGATATAATAAAATACTTATCATAGGAATATTTGATTTTTCAATAACATGCAACATTATGGTTACATTCACTAGAAATAAATAATAAACCTTTGGATAGATCAATATCAAATTCAGCAGCATTGTGAAAGCGATTGTAAAACGCCTTACCTGAGAGTTTGTCATTCTATCAGTAAATGCCCTGTAAGTATAGCACATTGCAAATTGTCTTCAGTTAATTATTTTATAGACAATAGGTGCCGGAGTAGGCCATTCAGCCCTTCGAGCGATTCAATGTGATCATGGCTGATCATCCCCAATCAGTACCCCGTTCCTGCCTTCTCCCCATATCCCCTAACTCTGCTATCTTTAAGAGCCCTATCTAGCTCTCTCTTGAAAGTATCCAGACAACCGGCCACCACCGCCCTCTGAGGCAGAGAATTCCACAGACTCACAATTCTCTGAGAAAAAGTGTTTCCTCATCTCCGTTCTAAATGGCTCACCCCTTATTCTTAAATTGTGGCCCCTGGTTCTGGACTCCCCCAACATCGGGAACATGTTTCCTGCCTCTAGCGTGTCGAAACCTTTAATAATCTTATATGTTTCAATAAGATATCCTCTCATCCTTCTAAACTTCTAAAGTATACAAGCCCAGCTGCTCCATTCTATCAGCATATGACAGTCCCGCCATCCCGGGAATTAACCTTGTAAACCTACGCTGCACTCTCTCAATAGCAAGAATGTCCTTCCTCAAATTAGGGGGCCAAAATTGCGCACAATACTCCAGGTGTGGTCTCACTAGGGCCCTATACAACTGCAGAAGGACCTCTTTACTCCAATGCCCAACTCCTTTTGTTATAAAGGCCAACATGCCATTCGCTTTCTTCACTGCCTGCTGTACCTACATGCTTACTTTCATTGACTGATGAAGAAGGACCCCCAGATCCCGTTGTGCTTCCCCTTTTCCCAACTTGACACCATTTAAATAATAATCTGCCTTCATGTTTTTGCAACCAAAGTGGATAACCTCACATTTATCCACATTAAACTGCATCAGCCATGCATCTGCCCACACACCCAACCTGTCCAAGTCACCCTGCATTCTCATAGCATCCTCCTCACAGTCCACACTGCCACCCAGCTTTGTGTCATCTGCAAATTTGCTAATGTTACTTTGAATCCCTTCATCTAAATCATTGATGTATATTGTAAATAGCTGTGGTCCCAGCACCGAGCCTTGCGGTACCCCACTAGTCACTGCCTGCCATTCTGAAAGGGACCCGTCAATCCCTACTCTTTGTTTCCTGTCTGCCAACCAATTTTCTATCCATGTCAGCACTCTACCCCCAATACCATGTGCCCTAATTTTGCCCACTAATCTCCTATGTGGGACCTTATCAAATGTTAACATTTCTCTTCATTTACTTATTGTTGCAATTAACTTGAGGAGAAATGATTTACATATTGGAATTCTTCAAATGGAAATTATTCTATGAGACTACTCTGTGCTGATTGCTCTTTCTTCTTTCCAATTATTTTGAATTTAATTCTTCTTTTCCACTCTTGTATGGATTATTGCAAGCTAGACAAAATTCTTCTTTTACTTTAACATATACTAAACTTCTTGATTCAGTTTCTTGCAGTTGTGCACGTATTCTGAAAGCAGAAATCTCCATTCAAAAGGGGAAATGTGAAGTGTGAAATCTTAGGCTATAATTCACCACTATAAATAAAGCATGGATCTAGATTTTTAATAGTATCAATGCTTTTGATTGAATAATATTGAGGCCACCACTACATTGAGCATTTTCTAATCTGCTGTGCTGAAAATTTGGCAGAAAGTGATTTTTTTTTTGTGCAGGAGAAACTATGTACTAATTCAGTACATTGCTGCTATTAGTTTTTTTTTTCAGATGGAGTGTATGGTTGCAATTTAGAGTTGAATGATGAATGAAGATTTTTCATCAAATGCATCTTGTAATTTTAGGAACTCAAATTAAAAAATATATATTCTTGGACATAGAGAATCACTTCAGCTGAAAGTACAATATCATGGTTGATTGTGTTGTAGCCATAGAGTTGAACAGCACAGAAACGGGCCCATTGGTCCATCTTAGTAATTTTATTTGCTTGCAGTAGGCCTGTACCCTTCTATGTCTTGTCTGTTTAAATGCCTATCTATTTGCCTCTTAAGCCATGATTGGATTTGATTTCACTGCCTGTTCCGGCAACAGAATGTGTGTGTCTGTGTCTGTATCTGTGTCTGTGTGTGTATGTGTATGTGTCTGTGTCTGTCTCTCTGTCTGTGTGTGTGCGTGTGTGTGTTTTTCTGTTCAAGCCCCTAATAAAACTCCTTAAGCATTTAACCTAGTGATACTCCATGTGATTAATGTAAGCATTTGCACACAAAATAAGAACATCTTGCTCAAATCCTCTTGAAGATCTCTATTTCTGTGATTCATTGAAATGTGCTTCATTTTTCTCCATTGCATGCAGATTTGTCAACACTGGCTGGCTCAATGTTTCTGGAACTATTTGAACTGGACTGAAATTGGACATTACATTGCTATCTGCATAATCTTGGGCCCTGATTATCAGGTTTACATGTGCATTGCTTTGCTGAAACACATGCAACAAGATGTTCTTCATCACATGCAAACTCAGGATCTTCAGGTTTTTCTTAAGGTAAGTGATGCTATTAAATGTGAAAATATATATATTTTTTAAATTTGAAAGTAATTAATTAGCAACACCAAACATTTGTACACATCAAGCAAAACTTGATTTGGGTTATTTACTATTTTCTCTTCGAATGGTTGAACACAATTACTATAATAAAAATACTGAAATTATAACTTTGGCTGTAATCAATTTAGATTGATGGTGTTCTTTGTCTTAATTCAGTGAGCCATCAATGTTTTTGTCACTCAGTGTAATTTGTTTCAGTTCATGTTTTTTTGTTAATGTAAACATAATTTATTCACTTTATGAAGTCATTCTACAAGCTATCTCAAATGCTTTTTGTCGAGGAATGCATTTGAATCTAAATAAAGGTCAAAGTAGTCGGTGGACATAATGGAAAATAGGTGCAGGAGTAGGCCACTCGGCCCTTTGAGCCAGCACCGCCATTCACTGTGATCATGACTGATCATCCACAATCAGTACCCCTTTCCTTCCTTCTCCCCATAATCCCTTGACTCCGCTATCTTTAAGAGCTCTATCTAACTCTCTCTTGAAAGCATTCAGAGAATCGGGCACCACTGCCTCCTGAGGCAGAGAATTCCACAGATTCACAACTCTCTGGGTAAAAATGTTTTTCCTCATCTCTGTTCTAAATGGCCTACCCCTTATTTTTAAACTGTGGCCCCTCGTTCTGCACTCCCCCAACATTGGGAACATGTTTCCTGCCTCTAGCATGTCCAATCTCTTAATAATCATATGTTTCAATAAGATATCCTCTCATCCTTATAAATTCCAGTGTAAGCAAGCCCAGTCGCTCCATTCTTTCAACGTATGACAGTCCAACCATCCCGAAAATTAACCTTGTGAACCTACGCTGCACTCCCTCAATACCAAGAATGTCCTTCCTCAAATTTGGAGACCAAATCTGCACACAATACTCCAGGTGTGATCTCACTAACTGCAGAAGGAACTCTTTTCTCCTATACTCAACTCCCCTTGTTATGAAGGCCAACACGCTATTACCTTTCTCCATGTCTGCTGTACCTGCATGCTCACAGATAGCTCAACACCATGTTCCTCTACCAGCTTCTTTGGAAACTGTTCAACTTAAATGGTATTCGTAGGCCTTGTGGAAAACATCAACTGGGCTATTCTCAATTTTCAACCTAAAATACTTTAAAACTCATTTATACTCATTAAACTTAGTATGTTTTAAATAATTTGGGGAGCATTTCCTTGGACATGGCAGTAAAAATATGTAGTGTTGCCCATTTATTGATCACTGCATAGACAAACTTCTAGGTCAAAAAGTTGTGGATTCAAATGTTTGTAACATAACTAAGCTAATTCAGTTAAGTACTTACAAAGTATTTAATTCATGGAGCTGCTGTTTGGAGGATGATGTGTTGTACATGGGTTAATTCAGAACAAGAAGACTGAACGACAAATGATTTATTTGGAAAGCAAGATATTCATTGTCTGCCTACCTCCCACGTGTGTGAGTTGCACTCTATTTTATTTTCATGCCCATCAGCTATTCATCTGTGGATAAATGTTGCTGCTCAATAGCTATTGGTTGGTCGCTCAAATTCAGATTGAATTATTGGCTGCTACAGAGCGATATATTTGCGACCACTGCCTCTATCTTCAATAATAGCTTAAATAATTCAACAGCAGAGTGAACAATGCAGATTGTAAGATCCTGTTCTGATTGCATATGGGTTAATATAAGAACTATTTATTTAAGAATGAACCCTAGTAAATATATAGTGACTGTCTGACTAAAATCAGCAATACGCATAAGATCAATGCGTTTTCATGTGTGAGCCGCCTACCATAAATGTTCCGCAAGAGTACCTAGGCATCATGTGTTCAGACTGCAACTAGTCCTTTCCTTCAATAGCAGTTGGTGAAGAAATTCAAGTGGCTGATTGTCGCGAGTTAGGGGTACAAGTTGAGGGAAAAAGGCTGATGAGGCAGGTGTTCTGGCAAGATAGATAAAGGATGGGATTGAATTTCAAATTGATGGGTAGAATCAAGAAGGTATTTGGGTTAAGGCATTTGGCATGGAGCTGATATTCATGTTTTGCTCTGCAGGGTTTTATCAGCACTGCAAATAAATGCTGTAGGGTACCTGTGCTCTGATATGGCTGAGATTATGTGGCAGGAGGCCCAAAGGATACATGTGGTGGGAATGATGTAGTGATAGGGAGGAAATTCTTGCAACAGTTACCACTTTTTGTGTGACATACTTTTTCTGGATAGTTTTTACTAATATATATGGTCATGTAGAAGGCCTTGTCCAGCATTGCCCAGTGACACTGAACTTATAAATTTGCCCCCAAAATGCTATCAATTGTCAAAATTACCATTTTCTTGCACAATATCAATCGCAATCAAAATAATACTTTATTAGCCAAGTATGTTTTGCAACATATACGAGGAATTTCATTTGCCAAGTCAGTCATACAAATAAAAAGCAACAGAACATACAAAACACATTTTAACATAAACATCCACCACAATGAATCCTCCACATTCCTCACTGGCGAAAGCGAAAAAAAGGTCAATCTCTTCCCTTAGCTCTCCTGCGGTCGGGGGCCTCGAGCCCTCAGTAGACGGAACGATCTTAACACCCGTAGTCGCAGGCATTTTGGGCCCTCCGCATCGGGGTGATCCAGCTCCTGCATTGAGGGGATGTCAGCTCCCCCGCGCCGGGCGATCGAACCCTGCGTCGGGGCTGGTGGGGCCTCTATGTTCGTAGGAGCTCCCGACTAGCCTCTCCCGAGTCTGCGAGCCCTTGATGGAAAGTCTGCAGGCCATCCCAGGCAAGGGATCGGCTCCGATATTAAGTCCGTGCCCCGCGGTGGGGCTCAAGGCCAGTCCGAGGAGGCCTCCAGCTCCATCGATGGTAGGCCGCAAAGTGAGCAGCGACGCGACCCGGAAACATCTCGTCTCCGGCAAGGTAAGAAACTGAAAAAAAAGTTTCCCCCGACCCCCACATAAAACAAAGCTGAAAATATTTACACAAACTTATGAAACGCACTAAAAATAAAAAAAGACGAAAAAACAAACGATTGTTGGCAGGGCTGCCAATCTTCGGTGTCCCTGTGGGCTGCATGCTAAACATCCAGGAAAATACATACCCTCTGAAAACAAAGGCATATTTTCTATGATACCACCACACTATAATTGGCAACTATTGCTAAAACAAAGCAAAATAACTTATTGTCTAGTTTAATATACTTTTTTCTCCAGGTACTTGATAGTTCATAAGTTATTGGAGCATAATTAGGCCATCAAGTCTACTCTGCCATCGAATTATGGCTGATCTATCTTTCCCTCTCAATCCCATTCTCCTGCTCCCCATATACTCTAAGACCTGACACTGGCACCACACCACATGACACACCATTTTCCTGATACCACATTGATACTTCCATTATTTACAAGTATATTTTTTCCATGTTAATAGCAGTATTTGAATTTTATAATCTGGTTCACTTTAAGGTGCAAAAACTGTACATTTGAAAAGTAAATTAATCATGTGGAATCTATATACTTATAAAACTTTCATCTTGTCCTCTTCCGGTTTACGTTGTTTTTACATGTGCGCAAAAACGGTACCCGATAGCGGTACGATATTTCGCCACCTTACTCACCATTCTCCTGTGCTGCAAGTGCAACAAGGTTTTTTCCGATCGGTGGAATAGGACCAAAGTTATGAAGGTTTAAAAATCATTAAAAATGCCCACGAGGGGGCGGCGGCGAGGAGAATAAAGCTGAAGGAGCGGAGTGAGCAGAGTGTGTTGAGCGAGTGCGCAGTGAGCAGCGTGCAGAGAGAGCAGCGTGCGAGCTGTTTCTGTGGTGACCAGCACGATGAGCCGGGAGCAGCTGAGTGGAACCGGGAGCCGCTGAGTGAAGCCGGAGACGGACCGGGAGCTCCTGAATGAGGCTAAAAGCTGAAGGTGCAGGGTGAGCAGAGTGCGAGCTGCAACTGCAGCGACCACATCCCCCCCCCCCCCCCAACAGCCACCACCCCCGACCACACACCCCTCCCTCTCCCCTCGCCCACACATCCCTCTCCCTCCTCCACACACCCCCTCCCCCACACTCCCCACACTCCCCCCTCTCCCACACTCCCCCCTCCCCCACATCCCCCCTCTCCCACACTCCCCCCTCCCCCACACTCCTCCTCCCTGTAGATCAGTCACTCATGTTATGAGTCATGCTTTTGCAGTTACGCCCACTAGCTTTACAGTAACCTCTCCTTACCTGGTTCCCTTAGAATTAGAGAGACGTGCAAGTTTGAAGTCATATTTGCTATGTAGTTAATAAAGTCTTTGGACCTTTATCTTGGTGTAAGGCTTCAGTTATTTATAATAGCCGAAACACAACATGGTGTCATCCTCGATTAATTCTATTGCTGTCTCAACTCGCATACCCACATCCTGGATTTTTATGTGATACGTGAGAATGTACCATATCAACTGGGTGCCGACGCATGCATAGACATGGGTTTGATTACTTTCAGCCCTTCTGTCTGTTCTCTGTTTACAGACTGTGATTCACGGTGCTAGATGCCAAGAGTTCATTCTGGCAGGTTTCGCTAGAACATAACTCCTCCAAGTTGACAACTTTCAGCACTCCATTCGGACGTTATAAATTTCTTCGTATGCCCTTTGGAATAAGTTCTGCTAGTGAAGTATTTCAACAAGCTATGGAGCAATTATTTGCAGGCACCCATATTCCATCGTAGTGGATGATATCCTCATTGCTGGAAAAACTGTCGAAGAGCATGATGCCAATCTGACAAAGGTATTGAATTGTGCCAAGGCCATCCATCCCAAGCTAAATCCTCAAAAATGCAAATTCAGAGTGAATGAGGTAAAATACAGGCCATATATTTACCAAAGACGGCCTCAAAATGATTCAGCTTCCTGCACCCACGGACTTGCTCAGTCTGCAGAGATTCCATGGCATGGCTAACTATTTGAGCAAATTCATTCCGTATTTCAGCGAAATATCAGCCCCATTGCGCCAGCTTACACACAAAGACTCTGCTTGGACCTGGCACGAGCAACAACCGACAGCATTCGACACTTATATGGCAGATGTCTGGTGCTCCTACTCTGGCTTACTTTGAGCCTAAACTACTGATTACACTTACTTGTGACGCCTCACAACACGGGCTGGGCGCAGCATGCCTTCAGAATTATGGCAACGGCAATAAGCCTGTTGCCTATGCCTCGCGCACCATGACTGACACAGAACAACGATATGCCCAAATTGAAAAAGAGCTGTTAGCGGTTGTTTTTGTCTGCAAAAAATTCAACGATTTCATCTTTGGTCACACGGCCACAATTGAAACTGACCACCAACCTCTGATCAGCATTTTCAACAAACCTATCCACACTTCTCCAGCGCGCTTACAGCGGATGTTACTGCAACTTCAAAAATATGACATAGTTCTGATCCACAAACACGGTAAGGACATGCACCGGGCCGACACTCTTTCGCGGGCACCCCGGAAGATCTGCGAGGATCCGCCCTCGCCGATGATGATTTTATTGTGATGACTGTATCTTTTATTCCCTTGTCCTGTATGGAGGACTTGGTTGCCCACCATGCTGCTGACAGTACCCTACGGTCGCTTACCTCCGTCATTAAGCGCAGCTGGCCAAACAAGCACTACAACGTTCCGCTGCCAGTCCGGCCTTTCTTTGCTGTTCGTGATAAGCTAGTGCTGCAGGATGGCATTATTTTAAATGGACACAAGGATGTGGTTCCTGCTTCGCTGCATCACCAGTATTTTAACGCTGTTCATGCAGGGCACCCAGGCGGAGGATGTAGATCAGTGTCACCCATGTTATGAGTCATGCTTTTGTAGTTACGCCCACTAACTTTACACTAACCTCTCCTTGCCTGGTTCCCTTAGAATTAGAGAGACGTGCAAGTGTGAAGTGTGAAATTTGCTATGTAGTCTTTCGACCTTTATCTTGGTGTAAGGCTCCAGTTATTTATAACAACCGAAACACAACACTCCCCCACACCTCCTTTCCCCATCACGCACAGACAACACACACACACACACACACACACACACACACACACACACACGTCTGAAATTCACACCTGCAATGAACGTAAGATGGCTGGCACAGTTACGGTAAGTCCTTTAGAGAGCGCGGAGGGGGGATAGAAACATAGAAAATAGGTGCAGGAGTAGGCCATTCGACCTTTCGAGCCTGCACCTCCATTCAATATGATCATGGCTGATCATCCAACTCAGTATCCTGTACCTGCCTTCTCTCCATACCCCCTGATCCCTTTAGCCACAAAGGCCACATCTAACTCCCTCTTAAATATAGCCAATGAACTGGCCTCAACTACCTTCTGTGGCAGAGAGTTCCAGAGATTCACCACTCTCTGTGTGAAAAAAGTTTTTCTCATCTCGGTCCTAAAGGATTTCCCCTCTATCCTTAAGCTGTGACCCCTTGTCCTGGACTTCCCCAACATCGGGAACAATCTTCTTGCATCTAGCCTGTCCAACCCCTTAAGAATTTTGTAAGTTTCTATAAGATCCCCCCTCAATCTCCTAAATTCTAGCGAGTACAAGCCGAGTCTATCCAGTCTTTCTTCATATGAAAGTCCTGATATCCCAGGAATCAGTCTGGTGAACCTTCTCTGCACTCCCTCTATGGCAATAATGTCCTTCCTCAGATTTGGAGACCAAAACTGTTCGCAATACTCCAGGTGTGGTCTCACCAAGACCCTGTACAACTGCAGTAGAACCTCCCTGCTCCTATACTCAAATCATTTTGCTATGAATGCTAACATACCATTCGCTTTTCTCACTGCCTGCTGCACCTGCATGCCTACTTTCAATGACTGTTGTACCATGACACCCAGGTCTCGTTGCATCTCCCCTTTTCCTAATCGGCCACCATTTAGATAATAGTCTGCTTTCCTGTTTTTGCCACCAAAGTGGATAACCTCACATTTATCCACATTATACTGCATCTGCCATGCATTTGCCCACTCACCCAGCCTATCCAAGTCACCTTGCAGCCTCCTAGCATCCTCCTCACAGCTAACACTGCCCCCAGGTTCGTGTCATCCGCAAACTTGGAGATGTTGCATTCAATTCCCTCGTCCAAATCATTAATATATATTGTAAATAGCTGGGGTCCCAGTACTGAGCCTTGCGGTACCCCACTAGTCACTGCCTGCCATTCTGAAAAGGACCCGTTTACTCCTACTCTTTGCTTCCTGTTTGCCAGCCAGTTCTCTATCCACATCAATACTGAACCCCCAATACCGTGTGCTTCAAGTTTGTATACTAATCTCTTATGTGGGACCTTGTCGAAAGCCTTCTGAAAGTCCAGATATAACACATCCACTGGTTCTCCTCTATCCACTCTACTAGTTACATCCTCGAAAAATTCTATAAGATTCGTCAGACATGATTTACCTTTCATAAATCCATGCTGACTTTGTCCAATGATTTCACCACTTTTCCAATATGCTGCTATCCCATCTTTAATAACTAGAAAGAGGGGGAGAAGGAGTGGAGACACTTTTAAGAAGCCAGACAACTTTTAATAAGGTTTAGTGGGCATTTAACAGTCGGTTTACTTACCTTTTTTTTTTCACAACAAACTTTACCTTCGACTATCTTTGAAAAAAACGCCGCGACCTAGCTGAGGCCTAGAGTACACAGGGACTACTCTCGAGCATGAAGGAGAGTTACAAAGACCTCCTAGGACCTCGTTTTGACCATGCTGCGAGTGAGTCGAGGGCAAACTCTTCTAAATTCGCGAAATACGTTGCCACAGTGGGACAGGCCCTTTAGGCAACTTTCCAAATATTTAAGAAATTGAACGCTTCTTCTTTGAACAAAGGGTCATCAGAATGTTTTTGGTATAAAAGGCTTACTCAGAGTACCCAAACAAGTCGCTCAGTGAAAGAGAGGCTGCCTCTAATTTTAATGCATTTTACAACATTTGCCAAATACAGTTACAATGCCAGATAATGTCTGGTTTACCAGTTTGATTCATGAAAACATTTATGATAGGCAAAATTGGATAACCCACCATTTTTTGTTTTATTCATGCAAGCATGCCATCAAGCAAGGCATGCCATGCCTTACTACATTTTGAGTTTTGACCTTAAATAATTGTAATGCAGTTAGAGACATTTCAAAATGGCAGCCTTCCTTACTCTTGCTTAAAACTCTTTCTTCAAACAAGTCATGACATGTGACGTAGCTGCAAGATAATGATACTTTTTGCAAGTGTCTATATTTGGTGAGACTGTGCATGATGTTATTAGTAAAAATGATAACGTGGACTTGAAGCAACTTTTGATGTGCATCAGTAATCAATTGAAAGTAGAAGTTTGAGATGAAGTATTTTTCTGATTGATGGGATGTGACAAGTAGTTAGGTGTTTAATGAACAGACTTTGCACGTCAATTCCACTGAATTTATTTATAAGTATGTCAATGTGTGTGAATAGCAATAAATTAGATGGCACAGAAAGCTCTATGGGAAGAACCAGGAAATTACAATGGAAGGAGATAAACAAATGAACGTGTAAACTAATGCGTAAATATATGAGACTCCCTGTATGATGTCCAGTATAGCTCGATATTCTCAATGATGAATGATAAAGTTCTGTTTAATGGCAAAGCAGATTCAGTAATCATTTTCAAAAAATAACTCACAATTGGAACGTTACATTTTAGCAAGCTGTGAGAAAAAGACGTGTAGAAATGGTTGAATATCTCTTGCATAGAACTTCCTCGTGCAAGATGGGTCAAATGGCTGTCTTGCTATCATGTAAGAATTTATAACACTTGCTATAAGAGTGATTCAAGATTGATTGTTAAAATATGTACCATCTGACAATTGTGTAACAAAGATGTTCTGGTCTATTTCATAGCTTAAAAAACCTCTATTGTGTCAATTATTAAATTCAATTGACATGTTCAGAAAGGTGCCATGTAAAATGCTAGTTTGCAAAAGTGTATGTGATTGCGAGATATATATTAGTATGAAAAGAATACTGGTTAGTAGACAGTCTACAAAGATTCTGGATCAACAGGATATTATCATGTCGGCAAGTTATATCTGGTGGGACACACTAAAGATTTTTTTTTTGTTTGTTTAGCAATGAAACAAAATGCACATGAAACAAAATGTACACAGCTTGATGCACCATCCCACTGTTCATCTATGTGGAATTGCAGCTCTAGGTATCCTATTGAAAATAAACAATTCATTTTGCCTCTGTTTTATTATTTCAAAAAAATGTTCGCCCAGGTGAAAGGAATAGTAATGTCAATTTTAAAAAATGGTAACACTTAATGTTTATCTTTGTTCCATACATTCTCAATGGATATCATTTAAAAAAATGCTAACCTTTCTGAAATACTTATTTTTCCTAGTTTATACTCTAATGAAATCCATCTAGTTAAAAATCATGCAGGTGTGGATGGTAACTGTTGCGCAACAGTTGCTCATCAGCTCCCACATATCTCATTGGAGACCTTTTGAACTATCTTTAATCAGTCTTTATCGGACTTATATGTTATATTTTGCACTAAATGTTGTACCCTTTATCCTTGTCGGTGCACTGTGGAGAGCTTGATTGTATTCATGCGTAGTCTTTTTGTCTGGTTAGCACACAAAGCTTTTCACAGTACACTTAACAATAATTAACTAAATTAAAAATTGGAGCAAGCATGCAATTATTATGCTGAACAAAGGGAATGATTTTGAAAAATCATCAAAGTACTTACTGAAGCAGTATATATGCTGTGACACAATGTTACTGAGAAAGCACAGAGTAGTTTGGTAAGGGCATGGGAGGTATGCAGAAATGAGTACAGCAAATTGTGTTTAGATTACAACAATTGAGTTAATCATGATAGGTTTTAAAAATGGGTATTTATTCCATCTTTTGACCATCGGTATCAACTAGCACCCAATATTTAATTCAAGGCCATCATTTCCTGAAGTGATAATCCTAGGAAAGTTTCATTATGTTACAACAATCAGATAGAAAGATTGTGATATTTACCATTCAATGACTGAGAAAGAATTTTAATGTGAATAATTGAATGATGGAATTCCAGTTCAAATAGTTATTTTTCAATGCCTTTGTGATTCTACTAAGCAGTAATTAATACTCGTCATATTATTAAATGATTACGGAAACCTAAACAGACAAAGCAAGTTTTTTTTTTGTTCATGGTATGAAGCAATCACACTTCATACCATGTAATGCATTGCCATAGTGAAATGTTCAATTCTACTTTTCTGCAATTGGAATAGAAACTTCCAGACTTGAGTTTTTAGCCTTGCATCTACCCCTCACTTAAATAATGGCAATTGCCGTAAGCCTCGCTTGTCAATTTTGACCCTCATATCATCTTAAGCAGACCAATTTTTTTTAAATCGTAAAAAAATGCTAGTTTAGGAAGACCACCACCAAAAGAAAAATTGTATTATATATAAACTGTGTAAATGAAACACAATATTGTATAATTTATTTCGAAACCAGTTGTTTGTTTCCAAGGAAATGGTTAGGCTTTACAGGTTTGAAGATAAATTGGGTGAAAAATGTAAAAGCGTCCATTCATATTTTGGGCTGTAAGTGTATTATTATTCAGCAGGGCAATAGACTTTTTAAAAGTCAGGAAATAGAGTTTCCAGTGACAAAAAATGATAATCTAATGGAGCTTTGATGTGGCACTAACAGTAATTGAACAGCCGCAATCCAAGCATGCGAGCAGAAAAGTAAATATACTTCTGTATTTGCCTTAGATTCAGAAGTGTTCAGCAGACTCTGTTTTAAAACAATTTGTTGTTTCTGTAGTCTATGGTGAAACAAACCACTAGTCAAGTAATTTGCTCTTGAAAGTGATTAATTTTGGCAAATGGTAAACATTGCATTAAGATCAGGTGAATAACTTGTTTTGTAATTTACATCTCACAGACTGTGTATTGGCATACATAATGTTTACAAAAAATGGTGTAAGCATATACTTAGTATGGAGATGTGTGGTTATATCATGATACATTCTAATTTTGAATATTCTGACACGAACTGTTTAATCCATTAAATCATTCTGTTCCCTGTAAACCATTATGTAACGTAATTCATAGATTATGCTTAGTTATCATTACCATAGGTGATTTAAATCATGTTTACCTTTTCTAAATTAAACCTAAAGGCAACTAATTAAAACTGAAATCAACTTATTTGTAAACATCATGGAAGTCCTGTTGCCAGTTCTAATGAATGGTTTTGTTTAATGTTTATAAAGTATCATTGTATATGAGTATAAGAAAGCCATCTACCAGACTCTCTTCCAAACTCTTTGATAGGAATATATTAAAAGGTAGACCAAGGAAGATTGATAAGGCTGTTCTGAAAGCCTCCTTGGAAAAAATGCAACATCAATAATTATAGGCAGCATGGAGTGAATGAGGTGCTTGAGGAGTATAAAGAATGTAAAAATAATCTTAAGAAAGAAATTAGAAAAGCTAAAAGAAGATATGAGGTTGCTTTGGCAAGTAAGGTGAAAGTAAATCCAAAGGGTTTCTACAGCTATATTAATAGCAAAAGGATAACGAGGGATAAAATTGGTCCATTAGAGAGACAGAGTGGACAGCTATCTGCAGAGCCAAAAGAGATGGGGGAGATATTGAACAATTTCTTTTCTTCGGTATTCACCAAGGAGAAGGATATTGAATTATGTGAGGTAAGGGAAACAAGTAGAGTAGCTATGGATACTATGAGATTCAAAGAAAAAGAAGTACTGACACTTTTGAAAAATATAAAAGTGGATAAGTCTCCAGGTCCTGACAGGATATTCCCTAGGACATTGAGGGAAGTTAGTGTAAAAATAGCAGGTGCTATGACAGAAATATTTCAAATGTCATTAGAAACGGGAGTAGTGCCCGAGGATTGGCGTACTGTGCATGTTGTTCCATTGTTTAAAAGGGGTTCTAAGAGTAAACCTAGCAATTATAGACCTGTTAGTTTGACTTCAGTGGTGGGCAAATTAATGGAAAAGAACCTTAGAGATAATATATATAAGCATCTGGATAAACAGGGTCTGATTAGGAACAGTCAACATGGATTTGTGCCTGGAAGGTCATGTTTGACTAATCTTCTTGAATTTTTTGAAGAGGTTACTAGGGAAATTGATGAGGGTAAAGCAGTGGATGTTGTCTATATGGACTTTAGTAAGGCCTTTGACAAGGTTCCTCATGGAAGGTTGGTTAAGAAGGTTCAATTGTTGGGTATAAATGCAGGAGTAGCAAGATGGATTCAACAGTGGCTGAATGCGAGACGCCAGAGAGTAATGGTGGATGGCTGTTTGTCAGGTTGGAGGCAGGTGACTAGTGGGGTGCCTCAGGGATCTGTGTTGGGTCCACTGTTGTTTGTCATGTACATCAATGATCTGGATGAAGGTGTGGTAAATTGGATTAGTAAGTATGCAGATGATACTAAGATAGGTGGTGTTGTGGATAATGAAGTAGATTTCCAAAGTTTACAGAGAGATTTAGGCCATTTGGAAGAATGGGCTGAAAGATGGTAGATGGAGTTTAATGCTGATAAGTGTGAGGTGCTACATCTTGGCAGGACAAATAAAAATAGGACGTACATGGTAAATGGTAGGGAATTGAAGAATGCAGTTGAACAGAGGGATCTAGGAATAACTGTGCATAGTTCCCTGAAGGTGGAATCTCATGTAGATATGGTGGTAAAGAAAGCTTTTGGTATGCTAGCCTTTATAAATCAGAGCATTGAGTATAGAAGTTGGGATGTAATGTTAAAATTGTACAAGGCATTGGTGAGACCAATTCTGGACTATGGTGTACAATTTTGGTCGCCCAGTTATAGGAAGGATGTCAACAAAATAGAGAGAGTACAGAAGAGATTTACTAGAATGTTGCCTGGGTTTCAGCAACTAAGTTACAGAGAAAGGGAGAATAAGTTAGGTCTTTATTCTCTGGAGCGCAGAAGGTTAAAGGGGGACTTGATAGAGGTCTTTAAAATGATGAGAGGGATAGATAGAGTTGACGTGGACAAGCTTTTCCCATTGAGAGTAGGGAAGATTCAAACAAGAGGACATGACTTCAGAATTAAGGGACAGAAGTTTAGGGGTAACATGAGGGGGAACTTCTTTACTCAGAGAGTGGTAGCTGTGTGGAATGAGCTTCCAGTGGAAGTGGTGGAGGCAGGTTCGATTTTATCATTTAAAAATAAATTGGATAGGTATATGAATGGGAAAGGAATGGAGGGTTATGGTCTGAGTGCAGGTAGATGGAACTAGGGGAAAATAATTGTTCGGCACGGACTTGTAGGGCCGAGATGGCCTGTTTCAGTGCTGTAATTGTTATATGGTTATATTGTTATCACCGGTGGTTCCTCAGAATCATTAGTTCATGATCATTCAAGGTGGATAACACAGATGCCCTACATATCTGGCAGAAGGAATGCACCACCTCGCAAACAACCTGCCCACCCAGAACACCATGCATCTCCTGCCATATATGTAGATGAATTTGCAGATTCCACTTGGTCCCATCAGTCAGCAATTGTAGCAAGTGATCCTTAATCCTGAGAGACTGTCTAAAAGAGAACAACGTCATGTAATTCTCCAGCACGTTTACAGTTACAGTTAAATTTCTTCCTCTAAGTATCTGAGGAATAAATGTAATACTTTTTGACCAATACCGTAATAGGATATGACAATGACTGACCATTACCAGCTTATGGCTTCTGTACTCATGACAATTAACATACTGCACTATGCTCTTGGATTTATGTACTGTAACTTACAGGTTGCTATAGAGTTTTATTTTGTACAGTATTGGTGCACGATATTGTTAAGGCACCAAAACTACATACTGCACCTGTGGATAGTAGTTTTCATGGAAGACAAAAGTCATCTTTTACTTTTTTCTTAAATTTGCTTTAATCAGTTGCAATGTTCTATATATGTAAAGAAAGCATCACGATATTTTAATCCCAAATATATCCAGCGAAATTTTTTTTTAATCTATTTATTTCAATTTATTTTTAGGAGGAAGCAATCCATGGATTTCATATTAGCAGCTACTTTGAATATATGGAAAAGCTTGAAAAATCCTACAGAACTACTATACTTGCAGAAATGAAGAACATAAATATAAAGTGAAAATTGAAGATTTGATTGACTACTTTTCTGGTAGCTCCATCCTTTTCAATTGTTATTTATGTAATTTTATTGGAAGAATATATTATAAGATCTTAAATATTCCCACAACAATGCAGCTTCACGTATAGATGGTAAGCTGTGACTGAAAAGCATTTTGGCAAATGTTTGATTAAAATTACCAGAATTTTACAAAATCACCAGAATTTTACAAAATCCAACTGCTGCAAACTAAATAAAATATATTTTTGGAGGCTGATAGATGTGATCAAATGCATTTCATATTCCTTTAGCAGTTTAAATTTAACAAATAGTGTGGACATTTGGGAACAATCGAAAAGTTATTGTATTCTCCTAGAGTTAGGCCTGAGAGACATTGTGACCTAGTAGAGGACGTGTAAATGAGAATTAAAAATAAATAAATATTGTGAATCTACTGAACTGTGAGTCTGTAATGTACTTGCAATAAATGATTTGTTAGCCCTTAATGACAATGCAATGAGTTGTTTGGCAATTTGGAGGCCTGCACTCTGCCTGAAATGCTATGCAATTGAATGTGGTGGCCTGCACCCTGCGCCCCCCCCCCACAACTGGCCATCAATATTGGAATTGGTGGAGACTTGGAATATTGCGTTGGGGGACCAGCCCTCCCGTGTGAACATGGGAGCGAACGGGTTCCACTTAGTCTAGTATGCTATAAATTGGGGGTTTTTTTAAAACGAAATGCTGGATGTACTCAGCAGATCAGGTAGCATCTGTGAAAGGAGAAACAAGGTAAATGTTTTAAGGTGTGTCATTTCTTCAGACTAATTAAGACAACCTGTTATTTATTATTATTAGTAACAATAATAATGGACATTTTGGTCGCAATGGATAAGATGCTGGAGGTTTAAAGGCCCTGTTTCTACTTTCTATGACTATGAATAATCGGTATCTAGATTGATAAAATATCTTATTTAATTTTATATTGCCATAGTTCTGCTTTAATAAGGTAAATATTTACGTGCACTTTTATATACTGGGACCTTAATGATTAATTTGAGCATTGTAAATACTGAACAAACCCATCGAGTGCTTATTATTTTCTATGTGCTTTGTAATGTACAAGTCTGCGCTTTAAACTATAATTGTAATAATTTGCTTCTAAAGTTATCAAATATTTCATATTGGACTTCGCTGATGAAAGATTCACACCTCTGAAAGCAGATTTTCATTAAAATATTTATTTTGGACAGGAGGTGGTAGTTGGGGGCGATTGCGGTGCCATTGTAACTTGAAGTTCCTCCAATGCGATGTAATTTAGATTGCTGAAGAATGTTAGCCAGTAATCATTACACCATTTAAATTGAAGGGATCGAGTTTATAATATGCTGTCAAAGGTATTTGTTACATGAAGTACATTTTTGGAACATTTAACAATAAATCACATCTGTGCTAATGAACCGATTATTGCACATTTAAGCTATTGTCCATTTAGTTGTCCAAATATATTTTGAAACAAAAATCTGTGAAGCTCCTTAGTAAATTCAAATTTAATTGGGGCCCAGCATGGGTCTTTCCGCTTGAGCCAAATCCACCGGCTGCTTCTTTCAGCCGCCTCTGAGAGTGATCTTATGGTCTTCCGCAGAGCCTGACCGTGGATTCCAAGCTCCTTCAGCAGTCTGATGGTAGATGACGCAACAAATCCTCTGCATCCCACTTCAACTGGATAGACTTTGGTGTTCCAGCCACGCTGCGTTGCCTCTGCTGCAAGCTCTGCGTAACGCAGCTTCTTACGCTCATAGGCCTCCTCAACAGAGTTCTCCCATGGAACTGTGAGCTCTATGATGTAAAGCGGCCTTTTCACGGGGCGAGTTGACGCAAGATGTCACCAGAGTGAAGAGGTCGTGGTCCAGCACGAGTCTCGCACGATATAACGGCAGTAGATAAAGAGTTCCCACGGTACTCGGCATTTCTGCTATTTGTGCGAGTGACTTGTCCCTTTCCCGAGCTTTCCCGTTAAATCTTGAATGAACATCGTGAACTACACGTGACACAAATGATGTAACTTTTTTTTTCACACACTATATATATCCTCCCTTGGTTGAATTGGCTCATTTGGAGACATATTTTACTGTGTATGTGGGAGACACAGATGGACTGAGCACAGTACCTCGGTCATACTGTGTGTGGGAGAGGGGGAGAAAGAGACGTACACTCACAGAGGCAGAGTCTCTCAGCCTGTGTAAGAGAGAGAGAGAGAGAGAGAGAGAGAGAGAGGCACACACAAGGTGGATGTGAAATCTCACCTGCCTGTTTCAGTGACAGACACCCGCCGTCAGTAAATGAAGACACCCCCATCTGTCTCCCCCTCCTCTCCCTCGACTCCCCCACCTTTCTCTCCCAACTCCAGTCCCGTCCCGACCCCCTGGGAAACTGAATAGAGCAACAGTCAACTGCTGCCTGTGCGCTGATATGACAATAAAGGCTACTTTACTTTACTGAGTTAAAGAGTTCCCACGATAGACTGTAAAACTGGCACCCTGGTTACTCCAGCTTTTTGTGTCTGTCTTCGGTTTAAACCAGCATGTGCAGTTCACTCCTTACACGGGTCTCTGTACAACATTGATTGGTAGCGTTCCGGACCCCTGGACCCGAGGACTCCGACCTGTATCTCTCAAAGAAGTACATGTGAAAAATTTCTCACGGACCATAAAAATGCGTAACCTTTCAGTAAAGTCCCTTTTAAAGTCCCTTTTAAAGATTATAGTTATTTTCTTGAATCTCATTAACATAACTCATGAATAAGTTGATGTCCATATGCGGATGCAAATCTTTATTTTTATTTATTTTTTAAATTCAATCCCACATAAGATAATTTTTACTCACCTTCTGTTCCCTCTGTCCAGCTTCCGGGTTCACCGTTCGCAGGAGTTCCCACGGTACCCGCAAGAGTTATTACGGATATCGCACTGGCCACTACGTTCATATAATGTTGCAATACTCAACCACAAGTGTACAAGTCACTCTTGGAGAAATTCAAACTTTCTTGAATTTTCTCCCGAGTGACCAAGTTACACGATGACCTGCCGTTAGCACTACGGTGGTCCACGGTGGTCCACGAATGCCGCACTGTTATCGCACGAGGTTCCCACGATGTTAAACTCCGGTTAACTCTTGCGTCAAGTCGCCCCGTGAAAAGGCCGCTTAAGCAGTCTTCTGTGAAGGGGACCAGAACACCAAGTCTGGCCTGAGGTTGGTGGAAGCAATTTCAGGTGGAAAAACTAGTTGTCGGCCGATGTCCGCCAGCATCCTCCAGTCGCGGGCCCTGCATAGGTTTCCTTCTTCTGATCTGGTGGAAGGATGTTTAGATGTTTTCTGTCCTTCTCGGACAAAGGTTGTTGCCCTTAGGGAGGGGGGGGTTGCTTGCTCTCGGAGGCAAGGAGTTGGTCGCACACCGCCTGTTCTCAAGGGCTGATGCCAGGCTTTATTATTATTATTATCATCAAACCATGACAATCAACGTAGAAGTCACATCTGACCAGCAGTTTAAGTGTGTAGGATCTACTGAAGCCCACGACAGAAAGCAAAGAACAAACGCCACTTAGCTGAGCCAGACACCTTGTGTCACGTTTATTCCAGAAGCCCCTTTTACCTACATTCTCACCAATCATGTCCCGTGTGCAGATAAGGCTAATTCGTGCATCTGATCTTGAAGTTGTTATTGAGCTCTTGTGGCTGGACCTTCTCGTGAGTCGCCAGCAGTGACAGGCTGTGTGCAAAACCAACATGGGCATGAAGGCAGCGCCACACCTGTATCTTGCATGTAAGACTATAGCTACAAGGCCAGGCCAGAGCTAAATATCCTGCAAAAAGTGGTTATGGCGAGTAGTAGAGAGTGAGGAGAAGCTCTCTGCAAAATTTGTGTGAGGTATATTTTTGGCGAAGCTCTCTAGGTTTAGATTTATTTTTGTCACAGTTACTGAGATACAGTAGAAAGCATTATTTTGCATGCTATCCACACAGATCAGATGTATCATACATAAATACAAGCAAGTCAAACTTAAGTACAATAGACACTGCAGAGAAAGATGCAGTGCAGAATATAGTTCTCAGCATTGTACCGAATCGATTGCATAGACAAAGTCCATTATCCACGATAGGGTAGAGGTGAATCATATTAAAGGACATTTCCAAAGCCTGATAATGGCAAGAGGCTGTTCCTGAGTCTGATAGTGCTTGTTTTCAAACTTCAGTACCTTCTGCTGGACAGGAGCAGGGAGAAGAAGAATTACCAGGGTGGGACAGGTCTTTAAATATGTTGGCTGTTTTTCTGACACAGGGTGAAGTGTAGATGGCGTCAATGGTGAGAAGTCTGGTGTATGTGATGGAGTGGGCAACATCTACAACAATCTCCACAACAATCTACTACATCTCTGCAATTTCTTGCAGTCTTGTGCAGAGCTGTTCCCAAACCAAGATGTTGTGCAACCCAATAGCATACTTTCTTTGGTGCATTGGCAGATGTTTCCCAGATTCTTAGATCACTGGGATCTGTTTTGGAGTAAGGGGGAACTGTACAAAAGGGACGGATTGCATCTTAACAGGTGGGAGACCAGCATTCTGGCAGGCAGGTTTGCCACTGCTACACGGGTGGTTTTAAACTGAATAAGGGGGTGGGGTGTCAAATGGGATAGTCGAGGATGGAGTTAAAGGGAAAGAGAGTAAAGACATAGTTAATGACCCCAGAATTAATGGGAAAGGAAGCTCACAAAGGGATAGGAGAGTATGGCCAAGTGTAATAGGGATCGATGTGAAAGGTGAGATGCGTAAGGAATTAAAAGTATTTTATATGAATGCGCGAAGTATAAGAAGTAAAGTAGATGAGCTTGAGGCTCAGTTAGAGGTTGGTAGATTTGACATTGTGGGGATTACTGAGACGTGGCTGCAGGAGGATCGGGCCTGGGAACCTAATATTCAGGGTTATACATCCTATAGAAAGGACAGGCAGGTGGGCAGAGGAGGGAGAGTATGTGAGGGATGGAATTCAGTCCCTTGCGAGGGAAGACATAGGGACTGATGAGGTAGTCACTGTGGATTGAGTTGAGGAATTGTAAAGGCAAGAAGACACTAATTGGTGTTATTTACAGACCCCCAAATAGTAGCCCGGATGTAGGGTGTAAGTTGCAGCAGGAGTTAAAACTGGCATGTAACAAAGGTAATGCCACTATGGTGATGGTAGGCTATATGCAGGTAGACTGGGAAAATCGGGTTGGTTCAGGACCCCAAGAAAGAGAGTTTGTTGAATGCCTCTGAGATAGATTCTTAGAGCAGCTTGTAATGGAACCGACCAGAGAAAAGGCAATTCTGGATTTAGTGTTGTCCAATGAACCAGATATGATAAGAGAACTCAAGGTAAAGGAACCGCTTGGAGGTAGTGATCATAATATGATTAGTTTTCATCTGCAATTTGAGAAGGAGAAGGTTACATCGGAAGTGTCAGTGATGCAGTTGAACAAAGGGGACTATGAAGGCATGAGAGGGGAGCTGGCCAAGGTAGACTGGAAAGGGATCCTAGCAGGAATGACAGTGGAACAGCAATGGCAGGAATTTCTGGGCATAATAGAAACATAGGTGCAGGAGTAGGCCATTCAGCTCTTCCGGAAGTCCGGAAGACACAGGATCATTTCATTCCAAAAAGGAAGAAAGATTCTAAGGGGAGTAGGAGGCAACCATGGCTGACAAGAGAAGTTAGGGACAGAATAAAACTAAAAAAGATGTATAACACAGCAAAGAGTAGCCGGAAGCCAGAGGATTGGGAAACTTTCGTAGGACAACAGAAGGAAACAAAACAGGCAATACGGGCTGAAAAGATGAAGTACGAAGGGAAGCTGGCCAGGAATATAAAGAAGGACAGTAAAAGCTTCTTTAGATATGTTAAGGGAAAAAGAGTAGCAAATTCAAATGTGGGTCCCTTGAAGGCAGACACGGGTGAAATTATTATGGGCAACAAGGAAATGGCAGAAGAGGTAAATAGGTACTTCGGATCTGTCTTCACTAAGGAAGACACAAACAATCTCCCAGATGTACTGGAGGACAGAGGATCTAAGGAGGTAGAGGAGGAACTGAAAGAAATTGTCATTAGGCGAGAAATAGTATTGGGTAGGCTAATGGGACTGAAGGATGATAAATCCCCTGGGCCTGATGGTCTGCATCCCAGGGTCCTCAGGGAGGTGGCTCAAGAAATAGTGGAGGCATTGGTGATCATTTTCCAATGTTCAATAGATTCAGGATCAGTTCCTGTGGATTGGAGGATAGCTAATGTTATCCCACTTTTCAAAAAAGGAGCGAGAGAGAAAACGGGGAATTACAGACTAGTTAGCCTGACTTCGGTGGTGGGAAAGATACTGGAGTCAATTATTAAAAAGGTAATAATGGGGCATTTGGATAGCAGTAAAAGGATTAGTCCAACATGGATTTATGAAAGGGAAATCATGCTTGACGAATCTTCTGGAATTTTTTGAGGATGTGACAAGTAAAATGGATGAAGGGGTGCCAGTGGATGTAGTGTATCTAGACTTTCAGAAAGCCTTTCATAAGGTCCCGCACGGGAGACTGGTGACTACAATTAGAGCACATGGTATTGGGGGTAGGGTGTTGACATGGATAGAAAATTGGTTGGCAGGCCGGAAGCAAAGAGTAGGAGTGAACGGGTCCTTTTCAGAATGGCAGGCAGTGGCGAGTGGAGTGCCGCAAGGCTCTGTGTTGGGGCTGCAACTGTTTACCATATATATTAATGATTTGGAAGAGGGAATTAGAAGCAACACTAGCAAGTTTACAGATGACACAAAGCTGGGTGGCAGTGTGAACTGTGAAGACGATGTTAGGAGGTTGCAGGGTGACCTGGACAGGTTGAGTGAGTGGGCAGATGCGTGGCAGATGCAGTATAATATAGATAAATGTGAGGTTATCCACTTTGGTGGCAAAAATAAGGGGGCAGATTATTATCTCAATGGGGTTAGGTTAGGTAAGGGGGAGGTACAGCGAGACCTGGGCGTCCTTGTACACCGGTCACTGAAAGTTGGCTTACAGGTACAGCAGGCAGTGAAGAAAGCTAATGGAATGTTGTCCTTCATAACAAGAGGATTTCAGTATAGGAGTAAAGAGGTTCTTCTGCAGTTGTATAGGGCTCTGGTGAGACCACATCTGGAGTATTGTGTACAGTTTTGGTCTCCTAATTTGAGGAAGGACATCCTTGTGATTGAGGCAGTGCAGCGTAGGTTCACGAGATTGATCCCTGGGATGGCAGGACTGTCATATGAGGAAAGATTAAAAAGCTTGTATTCACTGGAGTTTAGAAGGATGAGGGGATATCTTATAGAAATATATAAAATTATAAAAGGACTGGACAAGCTAGATGCAGGAAAAATGTTCCCAATGTTGGGCGAGTCCAGAACCAGGGGCCACACTTAGAATAAAGGGGAGGTCATTTAAGACTGAGGTGAGAAAAAAAAGTTTTCACCCAGAGAGTTGTGAATTTATGGAAGTCACTGGATGGATTTAAGAGAGAGTTAGATAGAGCTCTAGGGGCTAGTGGAGTCAAGGGATATGGGGAGAAGGCAGGCACGGGTTATTGATAGGGGACGATCAGCCATGATCACAATGAATGGTGGTGCTGGCTCGAAGGGCCGAATGGCCTCCTTCTGCACCTATTTTCTATGTTTCTATGCTTGTAAGAGTTGCTGGAGTCATGACACATTTAATCAGTCTCCTTTGGAAGTAGAGCTGTTAATATGCATTATTGGACCGCCTCAATGTGGTTGGTCCACGACTGATCACTAGAATTATTAATATCAAGAAATCTAACGCATTCAATTTCCACTTACACACAATTGATGCTGATTGGAGCATGTACTCTACCATGCTTCCTGAAATGGAGTGCATACTCCATAACTAACTCCAACTTGCTGACATTGAGGGAGAGGTTATTGTCCTGTCCAAGTTAGGGGATTCCACACTTAATTCACCAACCATATTAAGTCAAAAGACAAGTAGCCAAATGAATTACATATTGATTTAAAAAGTGAAAGTACAGAACAGGTGTAAATGGTAATTATTCATATATCAGGAAAGTTAAATTCAATGTTCTATAAATGTGCTGTGACCTCAGTTACTTACGATTTATTTAAACTGATTTGGGATTAGGAATATGTAACTCAATATCAAATTTTGCAGATGTTATGAAACTAAGTATGTCTGAAGAAGAGTGCATCATAATTCAAGTCAGAAAATTTGCAGACTGGATGATTACATATCATTAATAATTGGAATGAAACACTTTAAAAAAGAAATGTCATTTGCTTCTCAAAAATAAGAAAAAGTAGAAGAGCAAAGAAATTTTAATTTATTTAAATTAATAAAAGTAGTACTCAAGTCAATGGAGTGATCAAAAAAGTTAATGCATCAAGATTAATTTCAAGCAAGACAATTAAAATAATAAGGGAATGTTAAAGCTGCATGGTTTCTCTGGGAAGGTCAGAATCGTAGTTTCTAGATTACAAAAAGTGCTAAAATCGAAACATAATTTGCAAGAACTGAAAGATTAAGCTGTCAAGAAAATTAGACATCAAGAAACAGTGTGTAAGGAGATGTGATAGGTGTCTTCACACTTTTAACTGGTTGGACAGCACTGATGAAAAACAAATGTCTACATTGAAGTGGGCATAAAACAAAATGGTTTCCCATAAAATTTTGGGAAATGAAGCGCAACTTCTTTACTCAATAGAAATTGATTTCCACGGGAAATAGTTGAGAAAAACTGTTTTCAAAGGAAGACAAATCAAATATATGATTGGAAAGGGAATTGCAAATTATACTTTGTAGGAAGGATCTGCAGATGCTGGTTGATACTGCAGATTGACACAAAATGCTGGAGTAACTCAGCGGGACAAGCAACATCACTGGATAGAACGAAAGGGTGACGTTTCGGTCGAGACCCTTCTTCAGACTGAGTCAGGGGAAAGGGAGACACAAAGATAAGGCAGTGTAAGGTGTGAAAATGAGACATCAAAAGGGATGGAGCTCAAGGAAAATGTAGAATAGATCACTGTTAGCTAGGAGAAGGAGACAATGAAGCATACAGTTAAAATTTAATCGAGACAGACTGTTGGAGAATTTGGAAGGGGAGGGAAGAAGAGAGAGAGAGGCAAAACAAGGATTACATGAGGTTAGATAAATCAATATTAATACCACTAGGGTGTAAACTGCCCATGTATGAGGTGCTGTTCCTCCAATTTATGCTCGGCCTCTGTGACATTAGAGGAGGCCCAGGACAGAAAGGTCAGTATAGGAATGGGAGGGAGAGTTATTTTAGCAACCGGGAGATCAGGTAGGGTGGGCAGATTATACTGAAGTTCTGAGATCAGATTAACTAGAATGGGAAGCGTTATGTGGACATCAATCAGCACAGTGGTTGTTAATAGCCTCTTTGTATGCTGAACATTCAATATTAATACCCATGGATGTGTGTCAATGTTGTAAATTGGTTACCAAGTATAGAATTAGACAAGCAGTGTAAATATTCCAAGAATCCAAGATAATTTGAGTGAGCGAATAAAATGTCGACTAAATGATTTCCTCAACCCAGTAAAAATCCGGAGGGATATATACTTGCCCAATGAGCTGGAGTATCATACATTTGAAGAAATACATGAAAAGAGGGGGAAAAGGCATTTGTTTCACACTTGCTCACAGCACCAAAACATTCCAAAGTACTCTTGAGGGCAATGAAGTGCTTCCTTTTGGAATGCAGGCCACCATTGCAATGTAGAATGTCAACAGCAAATTTCCACATTGCAAAATCATTCCAATGGTAATGTCACAATTAAATAATCTGTTAGAGTTTTGTTGAATGCAGAATAAACATAATCTGGAGACAACAAATCTATCTGAAGAAGGGTCTCGAACTGAAACGTCACCCATTCCTTCTCTCCAGAGATGCTGCTTGTCCTGCTCAGTTACCCCAGCTTTTTGTGCCTATCTTCAGTTTAAACCAGCATCTGCAGTTCCTACTTGCACATTAAATATATCTTGGAGTTTGACCCCAGCTATGTGGTGCTCTGCAAATTAAACAATGAAATGTTGCTGTGCTACAATTCTTCCAGCAGCCTGTTTACATAATGAGTTAGCATATCAGTAATATTGCAGATACTTCTGTTCCATTGAGTCAATGTTTTATAATGTGCTAATACTTTTGTTAAGGGAACAATTTAATTTTAATTGACTTGTAGGCCTTTGAATCCCTGGAATGGGACTAAATATCCTTTGCCATCTTCTAAGCAGTAAGCTTCTGATGACAGGCTGGTTTTGGGGAATAGATAATTAGACCTGACACTTCAAGATTTAATGGTGTCGTAAACAAATCCAATAGGACCAAAGCTTATTATAGTTACACGCTGTTCAACTTGCATATATAGAATTCAATGCTAATTCTGCATTATTTATACACAGTATTGATAATTGCAGCTATGTGTCACATGAGAAAACCTTAACTGTATGCATTAATGATAATGAATTTTTTTTTAGTCTGCTAAATACTTTTGTCAACAATGGTATACAATCAATCAATGCATTTGATATGCCTTTCCCCACTCATTAAATTGAACAAGATAGTAATGTAATTAATGTTCACCGGGTGGCATCCGCAATGGCTGCCTCGCCAATAGTCTGTCACGTCCTTACCTTCTTTGTTGTTTTGGAGCTCCAACCGCGGGAGTCTGTGGGCTTTAACATCGTGGAGCTCGCAGTCCCTGGTTTAGAAACCGACTTCGGGAGCTCCAAGCCGCAGGAGCGGGAGCCCCGATGCAGGAGCTTCGATCGCAGGCTGCGGGGGCTTCGATTGCCCCGACTGTGGATGATTCGACTGCCCTGACCGCGGGAGAAAAGTAAGGAAGAAGATTATACTTTATTGCCTTCCATCACAGTGGGGAATCCGCTGTGGTGGATTTTTATGTTAACTTTTATGTACAGTGCAAACACTAACCCCACTCTCCATATTCCTATTACTTATGCCCCTGACACTCATGCATCAGAGAAATTAATATGTGCATCTTGAGTGGTTATCCACCTCCAAATAGATGGAGAGATTCATTACACACCTTGCAGTAGCATTATTAAGTGCAATGGTTTCAGAAGATAACTATATAATGACAAAAATTGTCCCATTATAATAATTATTTTCAACACCTGTTTAATTACAGCAGAGATATTGGAGTGTCCTTCAATATTAAAGGTCTTTCCTTTATACTTGGCAACACTGCAGTTGAGCATTACAGGATGGTTCAATGTCAGTTGGAATAATTGTGTAGTCCCCTCATTTGCATCATCTCAGTGTATCCTCTCGGTTGATTGGTGTATTAACACCACAAATGCACTGCTAATTTTACAGGATAAAAAAACTCATATTATCTGGTCAGCCACGTCTGTAGAAAGATATGGATAGCAACATTTCAGGTTGGGACCCTTCTTCACACTCTTCCCCCCTGAGTTCCTCCAACAGTTTGTTTCTTGCTGAATGTTCCAACATCTGCAGTTTCCTGTGTCGCCTCATATCTGCTTGAATTGCCTCATTGCTCTCCCAATTTGGAGAAGTATCAGAACAATATTGTTCAAATATGCTTCTATTGGTATGCAAGTCTATTGATTATATTTTACAACACACATTTTCAAAGTAGTGCTCTTCAAAGAGGAGATTTTGTGCTGATTGCTAATATTGTATTCAATTAGGATAGCTCAAGTAATCTGTCTTTACATGAGTAATCTCTGCAGGAAGCACAGTTCTCCTGTGGAAACAAGAAAATTGTGCTTCCTGCAGAGATTACTCCTGGTTTTGAGAGAATGGAACCAGTTCCTTTAAATTAAAACACTATTTATCCAGCATAGGTACAATCTGAGATCTTGCCACGCAGACTAATCCTTGGCTAATTCCAAGAAAATCTTGGTTCATATTGTTATGCTTTTATACAAAATCATGTTAGGCAAATTATAATTTCAAATATTTATTGATGAATTTGATGTGTTTGTGGCACTGCAATTTTATTAAAATTGTCATATCAAAATACCTCACTAATGGTTAAATGAGCAAAGTTTTGAGTCAGCAGGCTTGATTCTGTTCCTGCAAGATCTCAAAACAACAATGTGCTGAATGATAACTAATCTTTCATGCATTGGAAGAATACTGACAAGACCTCAAGAGAATTGGTGGCTCTTTTAATTGTGATGTGGGACCTCTAGAAGTCAGGAAAACAGGATCCTTGTTTCAAGTTTCTTCCAAAAGGAGCTCCTTTGACATTACAAGAGTGTGCCAGTATCACAATACTGCAGCAATATGTTACTGTAAATTATGAAGTGACTTACAGTGGATATGTTTTAAAATGTGTGTATGCTTTTGTTTGCAAAATTTAACACTGTTTACATAAATAATTTCACTTTAATTGGTACTGTACAAAATGCCATTAAAAAAGGTGAGTAGATAATAATTTTACTTCGGAGTCACGTGAGTGACTACGTGGAGAACCCGCTCAGTGCGCAGGCGCGGCATTATGCCAGCAGTGCAACAGCGGCTGCAGCGGGAGTTAGGCGCTCCCGCTACAGAATGAAACGGACCGTCAGGTGAGTACCCTGAGGTTGGGTTTCTATTACAGGGGAGCCTTTTACTGCTTGTGTTTTACAGGCAGAGAAAAAGGCTCTGGAACAAAACTGTCCCCTGTTCGAGGAGGAACGGTTTCCGTCGGGGAGGGGGGCAGCAACAGGCGGTAGGAGCGTTTACCCGGTGTTCCGCTATTCCCCGACATCGTGCCGAGCCCAGCCCGCTAGTACCTGAGCAGCGGGCTGGATGCATAGCCACCCAAAGAGGCATCCGGCAGGTGTTTTCCCGATTTCGGACGGGACATCTCTCCACCCGCACGGGGGGAGAGAGAGCCGCCTGAGCCGCTGGAGCGGCTCACGGAGCAGGTGCCTGCGAGACGCGCTGCTTGAGGGGCGCTCTCGCTACTACAAGGCACAAAAGCTCTAGAAGAAGGCGGTAGGAACAATTACCGGGCGCTGCGCTATCCCCATCACCGCGCCGAGCCCAGTCCCGCTAGTGCCTGAGCTGCGGGCTGGATGTTTAGCCATCCGAAGAGGCATCCGGCCGGTGGCTTCCGACTTGTCGGAGGGGACGTCTCTCCACCCGCAGGGAGAGAGACAGCCGCCTGAGCCGCTGGAGCGGCTCCTGGAGCAGGAGCTCCTGCGAGACACGCTACGTGAGGGGCAGTCTCGCTGTGGGTTCAGGCACACCCTCCACAGTGCCTAGGCACTGCCCATCGCTTCCTCCTTAGTGTGGTTAGCTTTGGGGTGACCAGGGGCTGGGCTGGTCATGAAGAAGGGTCACTGGCTGAACAACATCGGGAGTATGCTTGAGGTACAGGATCAGGAAGAGCTGCTGGGTGTGGCCGCTATGTGGCTCCACCACTAGCGAGATGGCTTTTCAGTCTCAACTGATGGCCAGCTTACTACCTGTTCTTTCAAAAATCTCCAAGACAGGTAGTCATGAGGCGTTGGAGTTCATCACGCTTCCCCTAAATTGCATTTACTCAAAGTGGCCACCATTATTGGAGGGTACATTGAGCATCGCTTTAAAAAAGCCAAAATATCAAAAAATGAATTTGATATCCCTGACGTCAGCTATCATTTTTGCATGCTCTTCCAGAGGGTCACGGTAGTATGGCAAAACACCTGACCTACTGTTCGCAGTGCTCCGCAACTTCTCAGGAAGTTACAAAACCTGCCCTCAAAGAACGCCGACCTCACAAAAACTGGACGAAAAGTGTCCAAAATATCGGCGCAAGAGGGCAGGGTCTGGAATGAGCACCACACGTAAACCAGTCAGCAGTACCTCTAACGCGTCCACCAGGAGGGTCCACCTCATGGTACTGGTGAAAGCTCGGGGCCTGCATGCCAAACCCGTAAGCCTTTCAGGCCAAGGCCCAGAGCAGGCCCCATGGAAAATGCGCCACCCCCCAACACCACCACCACGTCAGACAACGTGCAAGACTCGTTGGACCGGCAGGAAACAGAAGAATACCCATAACCATGGAGGTAGGTGGGTCTGGTTCCTACCAACGTATACAAAATAGGGGCTTAATACTAACAGGGGAGATTACACCTGTTTTAAGAAGCACGGGAGTCTATCACAAGTGATCAGTATATACTCAATGGCTTAGTGGATACAAAATACAATTCATACTAGAAAAATTGCCACCAGTTCAACATTTACCCCAGAGGGTATTTTCCCTCTCCGTTAAAGAAACGAGAGGGACAAGCTGTACTGGTGAGACTAATTACAAAGGGTATCAAGGGAAACATGAACCCTTGGAATTCGTATCAAATATTCGTCACTAAACCGAAAAACATGGTGGATGTCGCATCATCATTGACTTAACTTCACTAAATATGGTTGTTAAGTATATACATTTCAAAATGGAAACGGATGTTACTGCCAAACAACTAATTTCCAAAGGATACTTCATGGCAAGCATTGATCTTAAAGATGTTTACTATTTTAGTACCATTCACAAGGATCATCGCAGATACCGGAAATTTACCTGGATGGGGCAGCTATGGCAATTTAAAGCGTTACCCAATGGGAAAATAGGCAAGACCATGGAATTGACTATGTTAGCTGTATCAGCTACCAAACAGTTATTCGAAACCCTGGGATTGTCTTACATCCAGATAAATCTAGGTTGAAGCCATCCACAATCATGGACTACTGGGCTTCACAATTAATTCAGTCTACGTGACTGTAACTTTGCCAAGAGACAAAACAGTTGAATTGGCACAATCATGCAACAATTAATGGTCCACGTACTCCCAACTATTCGATAAGTAACAGAGTAATTGGGAATATGGTAGCAGCATTTCCGGCTACACAATTCAGACCTTTGCACTGTCAAAACTTACAAAGAGCAAAGGTACAGGCACCAAAACGACATACAGGTCATTATGATCGTGTCATTGAAGTCACCCACTGAAGCAATATCATAACTACAGTGGTGAGCAAAAAATGTTTGGCATAATTTTATGGTTTAAAAGCATATGCACAAATATGCATCACTTGCATGTACGGTCACAAATAGATAATACTACGGTGGCAGCCTACGTTAACCATATGGGCGGCATAAAATCGGTATCATGCGACAAGTTGGTCAACACAATTTGGCAATGGTGTGTCGAAAGACATATTTGGCTATCAGTAACTTACCTGCCAGGTAAGCTAAATATAGTGGCAGACACCAGGTCACGTAAATTTAATGACAATGGATGTTAAACCCCAAATAATTTGCAAAGTTATCATGCAATATGGCACGCCAGATATCGATTTATTTGCATCAAGGCTAAATCACCAGATACCTATGTATGTCGCTTGGGAACCAGACCCTGAGGCAGCAGCGGTAGATGCTTTTGCGCTGGATTGGGGAAATTCTTCTTCTATGCATTTCCTCCCTTCTGCCTCATCAGTTGGGGACTACGCACAATACAAATGGACTCTGCTTCAGGTATTTTGATAGTACCCGACTGGCCTACACAGCCATGGTTCCCAAAACTCCATGACATGGTTGTTGAAACTCCGATGGTATCCCCAGTGACCCAGAGTTATTTACACCCAGTGTTGGGCACAAGCCACCCGTGCCATGGAAATCAAACTCCTGGGTTGCAGATTCTGCACAAACCACTTCTGGGACTGGGATTATCAGAACAAACCATCGACACCATGTCAGCATCCCTTCGAACATCCACTGAAAAACAGCACTTGTCCAGCATCAAGAAATGGGAGAAGTACTGCTTGGATAAAGGGACCACCTACTCAACCGCTACAGTTACCAACGTACTGGAATTCCTGGAGAACCTTCACCATGATGAAAGACTCAGCTACAGAGCCATCAACACGGCTAGAAGAGCCATGCCTGTCTATTTAAAACCAGCTCCAGGACAACAGGCAATGGGGTCCCATCTGCTGGTGGTCAAACTAATGAAGGGTATTTACAACTCTAACCCCTAGACCAAGGTACACCCATACATGGGATGTCAGTGTGGTCCTGACATACCTCAGGGGATGGCCACCAGCAAGACCCCTTAACCTGGAACAATCTATGCTCAAAACACTCATGTTGATGGCACTTGTATCTGCACAGAGGGTTCCAGTCACTACACCTATTGCGACTGGACAACATGATCACAGCTCCAGACCAGATCTGTCGTTATCCAGCGACTGATCAAACAGAGCAGACCAGGAACACCTAATCCAGTCGTGGAATTCCGGGCTTACCCACCAGAACCACGGTTATGTGCCATGACCCACCTACTATCCTACATAGACACAACCAGAATATTCGAGGGAGATGAAAAGCCTTGTGGGTCAGTCATAAAAACCTTATGGTCGGGTGACGAGCCAAACCATTGCGAGATGGCTCAAGCAGGTGCCAAAAACTGCTGGGATAAACACTAACATGTACAAATTTTATTCCACCAGGGCAGCATCCATGTCGACGGCTAAAAGAATGGACATGCCTATAGACCACATCCTGGCTACAGCAGGATGGTGGGGGGAAAAGACCGTTCAGAAATTTTATAATAAGCCGTTGGCAAAACCTGTTTTATTTGCAGTAAAGATTACGGACTGCAAATATTTAATTTAAGCCCAGGGGAGCAATTTAATTCTTTGTTGTTATTGTTTAAAAAATACCATTGTGTTTTTCTACAAATAGATTCATTGGTTGATTACGATAACACTTCCTCCCTCAAGAACTTCGGCA
This sequence comes from Amblyraja radiata, assembly GCF_010909765.2. Classification (NCBI taxonomy): domain Eukaryota; kingdom Metazoa; phylum Chordata; class Chondrichthyes; order Rajiformes; family Rajidae; genus Amblyraja; species Amblyraja radiata. Next base: position 50,220,817 of record NC_045960.1, on the reverse strand, counting down.
GTGAGTGAAATAAAACTGTTACACGGTTTGAAATCACAGAGCTTTGAAGTCTTCACGTAGTCACTCACGTGACTCCGAAGTAAAATAGTAAGATTAAACGAGAATTTACCAGTTTGAAGTTTGATCTGTATTTTATGAGGAGTTACGATGAGGGATTACGTGCCCTCCGCTCCCACCCTCATTATATGGATCAAACTAATAAATTGATGTCTCCTTATCTTTACTATGTTTACTTCAAATAACTGTGTCAATCTGTGATTCCACACCGCTGCTTGGAAGTATGCCGCGCCTGCGCACTGAGCGGGTTCTCCACGTAATCCCTCATCGTAACTCCTCATAAAATACAGATCAAACTTCAAACTGGTAAGTTCTCGTTTAATCTTACTATTATTCTTTAGATTACATTGGTACATTGTAGAATGAACATTCATCTCCTGATATTATTTACATACAGACACATATTTCTTAAAATATGGTTCCTGTATTAACCAATATACCCTATATGACCAACAGTAATCTTTCCAAATTAAGACGTAAAGGCCCAGAAGCACTTTTGTGCAGCGGTGTTCTCCATTATGCAAAGGAGCTCAATCAAACACACTTACACAAAGCTATTTTCCATGTTCTCATTCAGCATGATGTTAATATACAGAAAAACTATCAAATACCTGCAGTATCTTAAAACTACAAATTATGTTTTGATATGGCATGCAAAATTTTTTGTATGTATCCCCCACAAGCCTTTCCAGCGCATGTGAGGTCTGTATCTGCACGACTAAGGGAAGCCGCCTTATCTGATTTGTTGCATGGCTCTTCTTTTAGGTTGATCTCCTTTAAAAACTAACTCCTCTCATACTTGCTCTACCCACCGATCCCCTAACTCACCAGCACCCATGGCATTTCCAACTGGGCCCCAACCAAAATGTTCCAATAGACAATAGGTGCAGGAGTAGACCATTCAGCCCTTCGAGCCAGCACTGCCATTCAACCAAGGCGGATCTATCTCTCCCTCCTCAACCCATTCTCCTGCCATCTCCCAATAACCTCTGGCACCTGTGCTAATCAGACTGTTCCCCAGTCTGCTTTCACTCCAGTAGCTAATCACAACTCTCAATATCCCAGTTTCCATCACCACCAACTCTCCTCTGCAATCATCTAAATCCCTTTAATCCCCAGACTGCTCCAACTCTGCTGTCTATGTCCAGGTCTTTCTTTACTGCAGCATACATCTTTCAATAGCAAGGTAATTGTGAAAAGATCTTTGTATATATTTAGTAATCCAACTATTATAGTAGTGTCGTGAAGCCCGTATGTGTTGGAATATTGTAGCGAAAGACCCACAGAAATTATGTGTTCTACCACACTTCACCAGCTTACTAGACTTATTTGGCATTTAATGTCAATATATATAGAAATCATGAAAATACTTAGTTTGATTTGTTCAAATTTATAACTAAATTATCTCTCAGATTCCTCTTCTACATGTTATCTAATGGCAATAGTTAAAAATGTACATACGGCAATATTAAGCTGTCTGCTGTGGCAGTGTTTGCAAGCTAGCCTTTGAATTGAATACATTTTATTAGCCAAATAAATATACATTGCCAGAAAGTTGTGGAGATTAGTTTCATGCCAAAGGCTTGAGCACATGATCTAGGCTGACACACTATTGGAATAGTGAAGCAATGCAGCACTATCAAAAGTATCTTCTTTAGGATGAGACATCGAAATTAAACCTTCATTTACCCCCCGTGACAACGCCACCTCCTTGTGTGCCGCTGTGATTCCTATTAACGGCAGAAAGATTAGGAGGAGCTGATGGCCGGCACCAGGACAATGTCTGCTGCTGGAAAACACATTCACCCTGAACAGCGCCCTGAGACTGAGCTGAGGCACAGCCAGGGGAGCACCAGCTGTATCCAAGTAGCAGGAATTAGATTGGCTCACCTGCACCTCATCACCACAATTTCATGCAAAGCAGGGAAGTTCCAGCCAGGAGAGGAAGTAGGGCGTTTCCCTACTGGCTGTGTTTGCCTCTTGTAGGCTTGGAGGAGGGCTGAGTTACTGGGACAAACCCAAAACCCACCAGATATTCTATTCTATTCTATCTATATTACTAAAAGTCTGATCTTGACCGCTTTTGGCCCACTGTGCTGCGATTTCCGAGAGAACGCCGCCACCTACGGCCGTCAGTTTTGGCCACCTCACTCAGAGCCCCCCTCCGCCTTCCGGGACCGGAGGATTTTTCCCATCGATGAAAAATCAGAGAGATATTAATGGTTTTTTTTAAATTGCCATTCTCTCTGCTGCCCCCACTGGCGGCAGGGGGGAGGGACTATAAAACCTAGAAGTTTAGTCCCTCACTCAGTCTCTGCCAGACCCAGGAAGCGAGAGGGTCACGGCTCTCTGAGCTTCGAATAACACTGAACGCACGTCTACTCCACGGTGAGTCCCCTCGATGCGGCTGTAAAGTGGCTGCTGTCCAATTGTTTGCCTCGCCTTTTTTTAAAGTTTGTGTTCACAAAATGAATTTTGGTTGTCAGGTGGCTGCAGCCCAATTGTTTGCCTCACCTTTTTAACAAGTTTGTGTTCACAAAATGAATTTTGGGTGTCAGGTGGCTGCAGCCCAATTGTTTGCTCGCCTTTTTAACAAGTTTGTGTTCATAAAATGAATTTTGGTTGTCAGGTGGCTGCAACCCAATTGTTTGCCTCGCCTTTTTAAAAAGTTTGTGTTCACAAAATGAATTTTGGTTGTCAGGTGGCTGCAGCCCAATTGTTTGCCTTGGCTTGGCTTTCAAAATCATTGCAACAGATGGATGCCAGCCCAATAAACTATTCGGCCCACAATGTGTATACTAGCCCTCTGGAAACCAGTACCGTCGGCCCGCAACACCCATACTAGCGCAACAGACAGCCCCCCATTGGTGAGCAATATTGGAATTAGTGGATAGGTGAAATATTGCGTTGGTGACCAGCCCTCCCGTGTGATGCTGGGACCCAACGGGTCCCACTTATTCTAGTATGTATATATATATATATATATATATATATATATATATATACACTGAAGGTCGGTACAAGCTTGAGATCGGCAGTGACTCCTCACTTGCCCAGAGACAACGAGGGACTGTGGCCCCACGCAGATCCAGACCACCCTCTCAACTTTGTGTTGGTGTAGTCGTTGATAACACAGCGTTGTCCCCGGTACAATGCCCGTTAAGACGGAAATAAAATATCCCATTGCACAATTTAAATTTTTTTTTAAATCCTCCGTCGTGTGAGAGACAACATTTATTCTTCACCCGACATTAGTGAGACAGAATATCAGGCCAATATCATAATACTATCCTGCTGAGTACAAATTTGTTTGGTTAGAGTTCATATGTTAATAAGTATACATAAGTCCCTATCAAATATTTAGGAATATCCTGCATTAGCCAATTGCTCCATACAATTATTTTTACTTACGGGGATGTTTCCCTTGTCTTAAAATAGTGCGCCTTGATTATCAATTGTTAAACATCTTCAGTGGTGGGCTGAATGAAGACCAGAGACACCCTGAACTGTAGAAATGCATCTCAAAAAGGAATTGATATTTTCGAAAATGAGAACTGCAAATAATCCTGCAAATAATCCTGCAAATAATCCTGCAAAGGTAAGAACATTTTTCTGTAAAGGTAAGAAAACTGAGTATCTGTCAATGATAGTGTTGATTGTGTGCTGGTATGTTAGTTGTCTCAGCTAAATTAATATAGCACATAGAATAGTTCAGTAATATGACTCAGTTTAAATTGAGAGGATGCTAAGTGGTCTGTGTACATTTCTGTGAATCATCAGTAGATTACTTCATATACAAGCTGAAAATGTATGCAGTGAGAGACAGGTTTGAGCTGATATCCTTGCTCAATCTTGGAGTAAATGTTGCTTATTTTCCTTTCAAAATTTGACTTTTTGCAAGTTTTAATAAAAGATGTTGGGCCAATGGCCTGTTTCTGTGTTGTATGACTTAAAACATGTCATGTGTTGTGCCGTCTAGTTCGAGAGTTTGTCCAACTCATCTTGTAACTTCTGAGTTTCCCCTCATTGAATCACTGTCAAATCTCATTCAGTGTCATTTGTTAATCTAACCAATTGTATTGTTTCAATCTGGAAATTCCCATTTTAAATTTGTGATTATTGTTTACCTGGTTACTATTTTATAAAGAGGAATTACAAATGTAACATTACATCACCATAAATGAGGTGAAGCAGAAATCATGATTCTTTGACGACAGAGAAGCCTGACCCTTCCAAGGATTCCTGGGGCAGGGAAGTTTGCATATTCTAATACGGTACCGTTTCTAGTTTGTAGCAAGTGCTAACATAGAGTTTGCTGTGTGATGAAAGGGTATGACAAGAGGATGGTGATCAGGGACATGAGTAATGAATGATGTGCAACTATCTCAACAAATGCTCAAGAAATCATTGTATACAACATCAATTTTAATACAATATTGAGCTCAGACTGTTACAAGGAAAAAAGGACACTAAGTGCTGGAGTAACTCAGCAAATCAAGCAGCATCTCTGGAGAACATAGATACCTGACATTTCAGGTGGAGACCCTTCTCGTCACCTATCCATATTCTCCAGAGATAATGCCTGATGTGCTGAGTTACTCCAGCACTTTGCGTCCTCTTGTGTATTAACCAGCATCAGCAGTTCTTTGTTTCTACCTTTTCTAGGAAAGTTAGTTTTATAGAGTTGAAACTCTATTCCTGAAATGTTCATTTGGGCCTTTTCGATGATTAGCTTTAAATATGTTTGAGCACAATAAAAAGGAGCAGTTGACATCCCGCGAGTTGATGCTACCTTACAAGAACTGCATGCTGCAAATAATTGTTTACCACTCCTGTCTCTGGAGGAAATCTGGTGGATGCTACTGACTTCTATCTCTTTTCTATGCTTTCCATCGTTTCTCATTTAAATTGCATTGCTTGACAATCCCAAATGAGCAGGAAATTCAAGATCACAATCTTAAGATTTCTTAGTAATCAGTGTTATTAAAGAACAGGAATGTTTCCACCGATGTACTTATTAGCCATAGATTTTCTATCTGTTCACTTCAACCAAAAGACAACTGCAGTTTGCTGGTGATAAATATGCACTCAGCTCCTGGTCCAGGTGTTACAAAGATGGCCAGCTAAGAATAAGAGTGCATCATATATATAATCATTTTCAAATGCATGCTTCTGTGGGCCACACTTTGTGCCTTGCCTTTAGTGTTTCAACAAAGATGGGGATAGTGGGTGGTGGGGGGGGGGGGGGGGGGGGGGGGGGGGGGGTAATTACATAAAGTAGAGCCACATTGATCTGCAGTGTCACCAGAGTAAAATATAACAAATAAATTGAGGGATTTAGCCCACTCAGTCTTAAAATAAATGATTGAGATGTGACATTTTTAAAAACAATAAATTGCATTATGGTGTCCTCGTTCAGGTGGAACTAATTTCTGCCTAATTATATGGTTCATTAAATCTCATCTCTAACATCAAACAGCCTCTCAGGTGTTTTAAACAGTTGAATGTATCACAGAGCCCTCATTAATTCATGGCAGGTTAGGACTAACGCAGATAACATTCTCAAACATCACAGCACAGGCAAATTTTGTGCGGTATGGCAGTTTCTGATCAATTAATTCAAATGCTTTTGTTTCAGATTAGATAGTTTACTTTTCTGCGGTAGAAATTGACCTGGTCAATGTTGGTCATCCTCTGAAATACTGTGGGTATATCAACAAAAGTTTAATATATTCCATGCGAAAATGGTCCGGAACTTGATGGAAATGTCGACCGTTCCACGCTGAACAACCAGTCAAAGAATAAACTGTTTATTCCTATTCTCTGTTTACTTTCCTTAATCCAGTCCTCTATGTTTTCTAATGTTCCAACCACCCTATCACCATGGGCCCTAATTTTCCCAGAGTAAAGTTTACAAGAATGATCCTAGAAATGATTGGGTTAACATATGATGAGCGTTTGAAGGCACTGAGCCTGCACTGGCTGGAATTTAGAAGAATTAGGGGGGGGAGGGCAGCCACATTGAAACTTACTGAATAGTGACAGACCTAGATAGAGTGAATGTGAAGAGGATGTTTCCACTAGTGGGAGAGTCTAGGATCAGAGTAAAAGGACTCTTCCATAGCCTTGGAATAAAATTACATACCTTACGAAAAGAAGATGAGGAGGAATTTCGTTAGTTAGGTGGGGGTGAATGTGTGGAATTCATTGCCACGGATGGCTGTGGAGGCCATGTTGGAAATTGACAAATTTGTGATTAATAAGGGTGTCGGGAGTTATGGGGAGAAGGCAGGAGAATGGGGTTGAGAGAGAGAGAAAGATCAGCCATGAGTGAATGGCGGAGTAGACATGATGAGCCGAATGGCTTAATTCTGCCCTTAGAACATGAACTTTCTCTGATGTCCTATCAAATATTTTTTGTTCCCACCTATTTATCCTATTAATTACATTCTCCAAATACAATATCAGATTTGTCAAACACAGTTTCCCATCCATAAAGCTACGTTGAATCAGCCAAATTATATTGTGGTTTTCCAAGTGCTGCAATGCTTTTAAATGGATTCTAGGATTTTCTGTAAGAGCATTATCAAGTCAATTAGGGCACAGTTTCTATTTTCTCCTTGCCTTCTTTATTGATTAGCAGTGTTACATAAGCCACATTCCATTATGATCATTCTAGAATCTGGGTATGTGGGGAGGTCACAGATACCGTCTATTCCAGGAAAGCTTCCTGACCATAAAAATACAAATTTCTCAATGTTAAAGATGCCATCGACTACACATATCACACATACATCAAAAAATCATTGATGTCAATTCTATTGGTTCCTGTCTTTTACTTGCCTTTGCCTGTGTTATTCAAAACTATGGTTGCAGCACAGCTCTTAAAAAAAGCTTTTCTTCAGTAGAGGATTCAACTGGTGACCTTAAAGGACTCCTCGAGGGGAGGAGCCATCTTGGGGAATGGCTGCTAACCAGCAGCCGTCCGTTTAACTCACTTTTGTTTTGGAGTTTTAGTAAGTCCTGTCCTTTGTGTGTTGGAGAATGGACTTTTTAATGTGGGGGGAATGAGGTAATTATACTTCTAGGTCCCTACCTGGTCGGTGAGGCAGCTTTTTCTCCGGGCTGCCCCGTCGACCCGTCCTCGTGGCCTACCAGCAGGCGTGGAGCGCCGTTTCCTGCCGGGGACCGCCCAGCACCTCGGCTTCGGTGGCGGCACAGCGCTGGGGCGCTATCGCGGAGCGGAGCGGGCGATGCCTTGCCTGGGTCGCTGCGCTGGATCGACGCGCTGAAGCTCCGGTGAGCTGTGACCGCCGAGATCAACACCTGCGGGTCTGCGGAGCGGGCGGCGCCGACTCTAACATCGGGAGCCTGGGAGCTCCAAACCGGCGCGGCCTTGTCGGCTTCGGAAGCTGCGATCCCCAGTCAGGAAGTGGCCGTTCCAGGTGGCCCAGCCGCTGAGAGGACTCTCCCGACGCCGGGGCAACACCACCCGGTGAGAACGGCCAGGAACATCGGGCCTCCGTAGAGGCAACAGCGGTGGCCTCAATAGGCCTGACTTTGGGTGAACTGAGGATGGGGACTGGACATTGTGCCTTCCCCCACAGTGGTAACCATTGTGGGGGGATGATTTTTTTTGTGTGTAAGTAAACATGTTAGTCTGTGTCCAAGATGGCTGTCGGAAGGGAGAGTGGACGCTGGCGCGCTTTAACTGCCGCTGCTCTCTCTTCACATTGTGTTTTTGATTTTTTGTCTTTGGATTAAATTCTGTTTTTAATTTGTGTTTTGGTGATGTCTTTATTATTTATTTTATTCCGATTATATGTTTTATTATTCTTGTTAATCTTTGTAAGGTGTCCTTGAGATTTTTGAAAGGCGCCCCCAAATAAAATGTATTATTATTATTATTAAAGGACGTTCTCATGCTTAAATGGCTCGAATTTGGACTTGGTCTATTCACCGTGAGCAGTGACGGACTGAGAGAGCAGCAAGGGTACTGGAAAAAACATGGTTGCTATGTCCCTGATGGAGAACAACTGCTCCTTGTACTGTTAAAGCTTAGAATCTGAGAATCATTATCAGATACTGCATGTTGGTTGCATCAGCAAGCATGAAATGGATTTAGCCGTCATTGTGCATTAGAAAAAGATGAGCAAAACCCTCAACAAGGTTTTTGTAGTTAGACAACGCTGCTCCTTAACATGTCACTTAGAGTCTTAGGCTGGTCTGCTAATTAGTAGTAGTAGCCCCCCCTCGGTCATGACTGACCATGGGTGATGATTCCTGGTCGGATGCAAGCCTGGGCGATGTCATATGGAGGACAGGGTGTTGCCCATGCAGCACGTCCCCCTTCTCCACGTCGCTGATCGATCCAAAGGAACAGCAGGGTTGTTACAGTTTGGCACCAGTGCCATTGCAGGAGCTGCCAGAGCGAGGTTGTAGATAATGACAAACTGCCTTAGGGGCTCCGACTCCGGATTTTCTTGAGGTTTACTCCTGGAACCTTTTCCATGACTGGATATGGCCACAAGGCAGTGGAGGCTTTAAATCAGATGGATCTTAAGTTGTTCCCATGAGTCGGAGTCTTAAGAAAGGGTACAAAGTTACTAGATAAGTGGGCAGCCACTTAAAACTGAGGTGCATAAACATTTATTCGTGCAGAGTAAGGTAAATTTCACAAATTCTGTAACCCAGTGGGTTGTGGAGAGTGGACCATTGGAGGTATTTAAGGGGAAGGTAAATATTTTTTTGCAAGACAGAGGAATTAAGGGGTATGGAAAATTGGCACAGGAGACCAGTTGTAACCTAAGGCAGATCAGGTAAAATCATATTTAATGACAGTCAAACTTGAGGGGCCTGGTGGCATACTCCTACTTGCGTTTTTACAGTTCCCTGGTTCCTCTATATTTTCCACCTACTTGCTACCTGTCCACTAGCAGCCAAGTTTATAATTTCTCTGTCTGATGGCTGAGAGATGGGAGATTAAAAAAATCATTTGAAGTTATTTTGGAATGTCAGCAAAATCTCTGCATTAGACACATTTTCAGGATTCACAGCCATGACAATTAATTCCATCTGGCCACTGGCCAGGCAAGGATAATGAAATGGTAATGAAGGGATGAAAATGCTAATCAATTCTTGTCTTATTTCCACCACATCCCTGGGGGTTCCAGATTCAAATTCCAGACTTAATCCCTTCCCCATCTAACAGCACATAAATCCCACATCTCCCCACCTGCCTGTTAATACTGGGAACGAGTCCTTAAATTATATGGCTGTGTTCAGAATGTAAATAAAGGGAGGCAAAAATAGATGTCATGGATACTCCAGAGATAATGAATCACTGTGGAAGCCAGTAATGGAGATGCTCTTGCCAACATTAAAGAGGTAGGAAAAGGAGTTTGGATATGGCATTATAGAAATACAGGCATGAGCAAATTTTATGAGGCAAAGACTACGTCACCAAAGAGACTGAGTCATTTGTTACTTAGGTGGTCAAAAAGGCTTTTGGCACATTGGCCTTCATCAGTCAGAGTATTGAGTATAGAAGTTGGGAGGTCATGTTGCAGTTGTATAAAACGTTTTTGAGACCGCATTTAGAATATTGTGTTCAGTTCTGGGCACCATGTTATAGGAAAGATATTGTCAAGCTTGAAAGGGTTCAGAAAAGATTTACAAGGATGTTGCCAGGACCAAAGGGTGAGAGCTATAGGGAGAGGTTGAGTAGGCTGGGTCTCTATTCCATGAATAATAATAATAATAATAATATATCTTTTATTGTCATTGCACGTCAGTGCAACGAGATTTAGTGTGCAGCTCCACTGATGTACAAGAAAGGTAAATAAATACAATACATAAATAAACAAGCTGAATTGATTGACGTGACCATCTGAGGGAGACTGTCCAAAGGGGGTGGGTGGGGGGGCACTCATTAGGGCCGGTTCAGAGCCGCTATAGCTCTTGGGATGAAACTGTTCCTGAGTCTGGAGGTTCGGGCGTAGAAGGCCTTGTAACGTCTGCCGGAGGGAAGTAGTTGGAACAGACCGTGGCAGGGGTGTGATGAGTCCTTATGGATGCTGAGGGCCTTCCTGAGGCACCGCGTGTGGTAGATGCCCTCCAAGGCTGGTAGCTCTGTCCCGATGATCCTCCGCGCTCTGTTGACGACGCGCTGAAGAGCTCTTCTCTTCGCCTCCGTGCAGCTGAGATACCACACAGAGATGCCATAAGCACAGGAGGATAAGGGGGGATCTTATAGAAGTGTATAAAACCATGAGAGGAATAGATCGGGTAGATGCACAGAGTCTCTTGCCCAGAGTAGGGGAATCGCGGACCAGAGGACATGGGTTTAAGATGAAGGGGAAAAGATTTAATAGGAATCTGAGGGGTAACGTTTTCACACAAAGGGTGGTGGGTGTATGGAACAAGCTGCCAGATGAGATAGTTGAGGCTTTTGAGCATTTTTTTTCCCCTTTTTCCTTCCGCCCACAATATTTAATATGTAAAAGAATATGTGATTCTGTTCCATTCTGTTTGTAGTTTGTTTGTTTGTTTTTTTGCACAAAGTCCGCGAGCATTGCCACTTTTCATTTCACTGCACATCTCGTATGTGTATGTGACGAATAAACTTGACTGCTTGACTTTCCCTAATTGCCCTCAAGAAGGAGACTGCTGAAGTCTGAGTGCTGTTTGCCAATGTTTTTCTGGATTTTGACCCAGTGATGATGAACTGTGCTATAGTTACAACTTTCCATCACAATCAAATCCAGGCATTTGGGTTACAGAAATTTGCCCTTGTGAAATTAACAAATTACTACCCAAAAATTTGAGATGTAGATTCAAATCTACTCTTATGGAATTTATGTAGGCAAAAATTACGAAAGTAAAAAATGCATAAGTAACAGCAAATTTTGTCTAATTTTACGGGGAGAATGTACAAACTCCGTACAGACATCACCCGCAGACATGATCGAACCCGGGCCTTTGGTGCGGCCAGCGCTTTAAGGCAGTAACTCAACCGCTGCACCATTGTGCTGCCCGTCAAATGTCAATTGTGTTGAACTCAGAGTATTTTTATAACTGTGAACATCTAACCAGGTGAAGGGTCTTCCATTATACTTACACTATGTAATACCCTTGTAAGTGCTGAAAAAGATTTGGGAAATTAAGAAAATGCAAAAAAATACCCCAACTCTCGCCTGCTTCTCTAACTACAATATTTATGTAGCTGAACAACTGAATCAGTTTTATTTGCAATTAGTGTTGTCACTTAATATCTGATTGATGAGGAACTAACAATATTAGTACTAATAAATGCCAACGGAAGGTAAGTAGTGCTCTGTTATTGGAAATGATAATTGTGCTTGTCCAGGCATGAATGTTGTCATGGTTATGCCATGTGGGAACATGGACAGCTTTGTTATCTGAAGAGCTGACAGTGGAACTGAACATAGTTCAATTTTCAGAGAGCATCTCCCCGTGTGATAAGGGAGATATTGATAACACAGCTGGAGACGGTGGAGCCAAGTACAAACTTAAGGTACACCTGCAGTGATAGGCTCTATCATTGCAAACTATCCCTTGTCTGAGATATTTACTCCGAGGGGTCACTAATTATCTCTAGGCTGAGATAATTAACCTACAGTACATCAACCACCACCATTTTGACATTAAGCTGATATGACTCTAGCTAATGAGGTGTTTTTCCCACTGACCCCACTTTAACTGAGGCTCCTTGTCAAATGCTGCTTTAATGTTAAAATAAATTACCCTCATGTCACCTCAGGGAGTCTGTTCTTTTGCTCAGATTTGAACCGAGGGTTCAATAAGTCTTGAAGCTGTGTAGACATGGAGGAATCCAAATGGGTTTATACTGAATGCCATTTGATGGCACTGTTGATTTTCCTCACGTTAGGGATGATTGAAAGGAGGCTTGCAGTTCAGTTAATTAGCCAGTTCTGATTTGTCTTGTCATTTGCACTTTCTAGTGATATTTACAGATTTCTGGTCAGAAAATTTGCAGATAAGTAGAATAGAATGACGTGAGCTGGAAGCTGTCCTTACTGAGGACGTAACAGAGTTGATGAAGAATGTGGTGCACAAGGAAGGCTAGTCATGAAAGTAACAGCTGTGGGATAAAAGTGAGATTGGCCCTAGATGTAAGGGGAATGAAACAAAAATGACTATGTCATTATCAAAGCAATGGCCAATAAATCACATTAACACCTCTACTTCCTTAGAAGGCTTGGGAAGTTTGGCATGTCCCCAACAACCCACACAAAATTATACAGTCTTCCATCTCGGCAGTCCTGAAGTACATCCTTGGCCTCCACTGTGGTATTACTCCTATTGTCGTCTCCTTGCATTTCAGTCTGTCTAAGAGCCAGCAGCGCCAACAGATGATCGGACTGGAGCGGGATGGAGTGCTCGGCATACTTGATCGTGGTATGGCCAACTGGGGCAGAAAATCTGCTGAATATATTTGGAGAGTACGTTCCTGAAGTGGGGTTGAATGGTCACTGGTGATGATAAACATGATATCAGGATTTCCTATCTCAGGGGTTGACGATTGAGCATATCTAGTGGCACCGACTTAAGGTGTTAACATCTGGCAAGATAGTAGAGGTAAATTCCCTCAATAGTTAAAAGGGACAGTATTTTATTAACATGTATTTCAGGTCCAGTGAGTAGAATTGAGCTAAGACACATACATCAATGTAGCAGAAAAGGTGACGAAAAAGGCTTTAGTGTAGGTATATAGATATGCAGGAAATAGAGCGATATAACAGGCAGATAAGAGTTGGTCTTGGCATCATATTTGGCACAGACATTGTGGGCCAAAGGGCCTGTTCCATGTATTGTCACAGTCTTTCCACTGACTGAGGATTCCATACAGTGCACATCATAAATAAAGAAATCCTCGGGTTGTATAGTTGCATCAGGCGAGTCAATGGGTAAGCCATGTTTCCGTATGGGGAAGTGCACTTTGATGAAGAGGAATTACTGAGATGGAGAATGACTGAAGCTCAGAGGGATTTAGATAGTCTAATGCATGAATCACAAAAAGATATCAGGCAGGTCAAACAACTAGTTAAGAAGAGAAACAGCACATTATCTTTTATTGCAAAGGGGTTGGAGTTTAAAATAGGGAGGTTTTGTTCATGTTGAGCAAGGTATTGGTGAGGCCACCGGGGTGGAAGATTGCAACCTTCACATGGTCCGCCCTGTTTGGACGAATGCAATCAACCTGCCGTGCACGATCAAATAGAACAAGAAGAAGTGAGGCCACCCTTGGAATCCTGTGCACAGTTTTGGTCCTCTTACCAAAAAAAGATATAATAGCTTTGGAGGCAGTCCAAAGGAAATTTACGGAAAGTGAGGGCTGGCCTGTCAAGGGAGGCAAGCCAGTTTGGCTCTAAGTTCCTTGGAGTTAAGAAGAATGAGGGATAACCTTATTCAAGTGTATAAGATGCTAAGCAAGCTTGACCGAGCAGATGTTGAGATTTTATTTTCAAGTGAGAGTTCCAGTCATGGGGCCAACCATTTCAAACTGAAATACATAGTAAGGTTTTTCTCTCCAATGTCAGTGAATATCTGGCCTCAAGGATGGTGGAGGTCTGATCATTAGATACTTTTTTTGGGGGGGGGGGGGGGGGGGGGGGGGTGGATAAAGATTTGGAAGGATTGAGTTATAGGAACTGCACAGAAACACAGAAAATGAGTTTAGGCCAGCAAACATCAGCCATAATCATACTGAATGCAGACCTGATGCCCTGCACCTGCTTGTATTTTGTTCTGTCTTGTATTCACAATATTAGTTACAGATTTGAAATGTATTTTCCTTAACGAACTTGGAGATTTAATTTACTTTGAATCTATGCTCAATTAGTCTTTTTCAAATACTGGATTTTGCATGTGTATTCACCCTATAATTTTGAAATGATTAGTCATACTACACATTTGAAAAATAAGAGATGCAATATTTTAATATATGAAACAACACAATCATGATGTATATAAATTGCTTGCCTAATTATTTTGCTGTGAGAAAAGATACATACTTATTCAACTATTCCAATATTGTATTTAACATTTCATTGCCGATGAGTTTTATTAATGAAAATTGGTTCCATTCTTTAACCTTTTTTTACACACTGCACACAACCTCAACACAATCTTCACCTTTCAACAAACGTTAACCTGTTTTTCATCATGCTTTAAATTTCCCAAATTTTTTTCAATTTCTTAATATTGTCTTTCATACACATTTCATGCTAATCAGCATCTTCTGAAATGAAGTGTCAAATACCAAGTATATTTCATTCTTCAAATAATCCAGTTGATTTAGTCATATATTTGTTCAATATTTAATAAACTGTCTAATACCCATCACCCCTCAAAAATGAAATTAATTGATAAAAGTTCAGAAAGCATAATGTTTGCAATTGTTGCTAACTCATAAGTTTGACTATGTCAAACCAATTGAATCAGTAACTAAAGTTTTTCACTTCCTTTTTGTCATAGTCGACCTGAGAGGCAGTATTGCTTCCACCCATTCATTTGTTTTGTCTATCATGTCCTTCCAGATAGCAGTCTCTTCTTCACTGGAATCCATCCAATCCACAATTTGGCCGTAGCTATTTCCTATAGGAAAAGAAACAGACATAAAAATAATTTGAATCATTCACGCTCAGAATTTTCAAACATATTTGATGAACTACTTTGAACTGTAATAAACTATGATGTTTCAGGACTTGTACTTGCCATCTTCTGCTTAAGAGATGGGAATTACAATCAAACAGCATTGAAGAGAAATGCATCCCATTTGGAATTTAAGCTAATCTACGCTAATCTTTCAATTTTATTAAATTAAAATGGCAGTCATAAAGAGATACAGCATGAAGAAACAGGCCCTTTAGTCCACTGACCATCAACAGCCAATAACCCTGTACTGTCTTTGTCTCTCATACAGTCACATGGATAACGTGCAAACTTGACACAAATACAACCAAGGTCAGGATTGAACCTGGCTCTTTGGTGCTGTGAAGCAGTGGCCCTTCTAACTCTGTCACCCCTAAATGCACTTATATTTGTTGCAGAATTATTTTAGAAATGATTGGAATAGAAACATGTAGTGGTTAGAGCAAATACAATTGCTTTAAAGGAAGGCTTAAGCTAAACAGGAAGAGGAAGAAGAACACATAGGGGCAGAGAGAAAAATGTAGGAAGTTGTGCACAATAAGGTAAGCCCGACAGCACTTGTGTGTGCTTTAATTTACTTCAAGGCAAAATTACATTGCAATCAAAATCAATGTACAGGCTGAAAGCAGCCTTAGCGATTAAACTCATCCACTATTGTTTATTTTTCTGGGATTGAAGTTTCCATTTATATCAAAGACAATAATTGTGATGTTTTCACATCAGCACAAGATTAAAGGTGCTTTTTCATTTCCCTTAAATAACTAGGCCTGTATTTTTTCAAAATGTATTGAAAGCAAGAGAAAAAGTTTGCATGATAATAAGATATACAAAAATGGTTTTAATCTGGATTGCTATGTATATATTGAACTGAACTGTTCTGTATTTTTGCTTACAATATTCTGTCGTGCTGCAGCAAGCAAGAATTTCATTGTCCTATCTGGGACACATGACAATAAACTCTCCTGACTATGACAGAAAGGAGTGAAATATACTCTACATCTGGGGGACATGGCAATCCCTAGATCTTGCATTCCAATTATCTAAAATCTAACACAATGCATTTTATTGATTTAATTTATTTTAAATTGTTTATATGTTTGCATACATAAAAAGCCAAAATTTGAATGCAAACAATATTTTGTGAGCATTTACTTAATGATGGCAGTAAACAGATTCTAAAATTAATTGGAAGACTGGGAAATTAGGATAGTTTGTTGTATATTGTGTAACATATTGTAATGTTAGCATGAAATGGGAAATAGGTTCCCAAAGGAATAATGTATATAAAAAACTCCACTCTAACTGCTACATGAGACAGAGCAGCTCTTTGCTTTCTCAGATAATATATATAGAAATATTGTGCATAAAATAGCAACTCTCCAGTTAATGGTAAATTTTAAGAAATATTTTGAATCAGCTCTCCAAACATCTATCTTTCACAGCATTGCAATGTGTTAAGCAAATTATACCCAGAAAATTGCAAATAAAATTATTAATACCTGTACCCATGTTAAGGCGCACACCACCAAGAAACTGATTGGTAAATGTTTCATGGTCCCAAATGGATAATTCTGCAGAGGCCTCCATTATTTCATCCAACCTGAATCCGTCATATACCATTGTGTGATTGTAGATGGGATTTAAAGATTTCTTTACCACTCGGGTCTTCTGCCTGCTTTTCTTTCTAGTGTCTGGTAAAATATAACTTGAAGAAAAATGGCAATGAGAAAACAATGTAAAATAAGTTTAGTTTTTACACTTGTATATAGAAATCAGTGAATGAAATTGTGGTTCAAATTCAACCACACACATTCACATTACGGTAGATGCCAATGTAAACAAAGTATAATTTTTACATAGAATTTATGCAAACACTTTATACAGCAGAGATACTTAATATTTTGAAGAGATAAAAACGAACAAAATTCAGTGTTTTACAAATTCTAGCTTCACATAAGGTGAAACAAGTCACTCTGTTAAGAAAAGTCATTGCAATGTGCTGCAATTTGTAATCTGCTGGGAAGAGTTTTTAATTCACAAAGACCATATCATTTGCTTTGTTTATCTTAAATATTTCACCAGGTTCCTATATAGTTGCAGCTTTTTTTTTCTAGCCAACCCTTTCATCCTTTCAATATTAATCACCAATCCAGTGGATATATCTTTCAATATTTATCAATAATCTTGCATCTATTAACATCAGATTAGTTTCCTGCTATTTTTGTGAAGATGATTCTTTTTCCAGTCTCGGGTGTGTGTATCTGCATGTGCACACACAAGGGAATGTTCATCAAGTAAAAAGTAAATAAGTTAACACCTATATCTTTACCTTTAAATGTATCAAATCACCAGATGTTCTGCTCTTACGACCAATATTGAGAATTTTACTGTCTTTGTAAAATTACATCAACTACCAATCCCCAAATCAGTTTATTTCTTCTGGAAATTTAAAAAAATGACGATGCTGGAAATACTCAGCAATTCAGACAGTATTTGTAGAAAGAGAACCTGAGTTAATGTTTAATATCAATGCCGTTTTATCAAAACTATGCTAACAGCCGGCAATGCTAACTCTGGTTCTCTGTCCTGGGATGCTGGTTGGCCTAGAATTTTCCCAACATTTTCATTTCTTAATTCATTCTTAAAGCATATGCAATTTTTGCTTTTCAATTCTTCCTTTAATTTGATCTTGTTTGGCAATGTACGCTGATTTTGCATGTTTTTGAACAACTTAATCCCCTACATCTGCAATCAATCATAATTTAGAACATACGAGTCGAGATGAATTTCAACCTGATCTTTGGGACATTGTGTTCTCACCAATCCAAATTATATTCACCTGTTTCTTCTCTTGTAATAAATCAATTTATATTGCAGCTACATTAGTTTAATACCAAAATGTATATGGTATTGTCAGGCAGAAATTAACTCTTAGTTCCTCCTACCTAGTTATTGGTGATTTTACAACTGATTTACAACTAAATTTTTATTTCTTGGAATTATCAGCTGTTTTGAATTAGAACATAGAACGCAGGAACAGGCCCTTAGACACATGATATCTGTACCGAACATGATGCCAAGATCAACGTATACCTGCACGCAGATAATCTGTACCCCTTCATTCCCTGCATATTCATGTACCTATCAAAGTCTCTTAGACATCACTATCGTATTTGACTTCACCACCACTCTCAGCAGCGCATTCCAGGCACTCACCACTGTCTGTGTAAAAAAAAACTTACGCCAATCAGCTTCTTTAAACTTTCTCCTTCTCACCTTATAACTATGCCCTCTAGTGTTGGACATTTTCACCCTGCGCAAAAAGGTTCTGACTGTCCACCCAATTGATGTCTCTCATAATTTTATATTTTTCTATCTGGTGTTCTAGAGAAACAATCCAAATCTGTCCAGCGTCTCACTGTATCAGGACTTCTTGACCCATAAATGCTTCGACAAATGAAGGCAAGTGTACCATATACCTTCTTTACCACTATCTACATGCGTTGCAACTTTCAGGATGTTATGGACGGATCCCAAGATCCTTCTGCACATCAACACTGTTACAGGTATGGCCGTTAATTGCATATTTTTCCCTTACATTCAACCTCCCAAAGTGCAACACATTACACTTGCTGAGATTAAACATCATCTGCCATTTACCCACTCATTTTTGTAGCTATTGTAGAATTAAAGCTTAGAAGAGGGCTGTTTGGCCCATCATACCCATGCCAGATACCAGCAGTACAATCCCATCAGTCCCATTTGGACCACTGCCCCCACCATATCCCCAATTAGCTCTATAAATGTATCTTCTCCCACATGCCAATAACTTTTGATTTGTTGACATCAATGGCAAGGAATGATTGGCTCACTATTTAACCCATAAATGCTTCTTCGAGAAAGAAGCATCTGATGAATTTCACCATCACCGAGACAGTGTGCACATATTTCTCTCATCATCTCTCATCATCCTAGCCACCCTCTTCCTTTCTCCTCCTCCATATTACATTCTCTATTCATCTCCCAGTCTCGAGGAACATATTTATTTGATCCTCCTACGCCATCAATCTGACGAAAAGTCCCAACTCTTACCCTCGGTAGATGCTGCCCCACCTGCTGAGTTCCTCAGATATTTGATTTTTGCTAAAATTCCAGCAACTGCAGATTCTTGCTTCTCCATTTCTACATCTACCCTGTATTCTATGCTGGATTTTCTGTTTCAATCAAATTATCTCTCTCAGAATCTCCCGCAGATACAAACTCAGCCTGTCCAACCATTCTTCACAAGACAACCTGCCCATTTTCAGCAATGTGTCTAATAAACCTTCTCTAAACTGCTTTTGATGCATTAGCATAATTCTTTAAAGGAGACCAATACTGTATCCAGCATAACCACCCAACCTTTATGTTTAATTCTCCTGAGCACTGACAACGTCCTGTAAGTTTATCCTAATTACTTGCTGTGCTTGCATACAAGACCTTTGCAAATCATGCATGGGGCACCCAGACCTCTGCAATTTCTCACCATTTAGGTAAAAAGCCTCTTTTTTATTTTTTCCTGCCAAGATGAAAATGCCACATTTTTCACATAATATTCTATTTGCCAGACTTTTGCCCACTCATTTGAAGAATTCATCTCTCTCTGCACCTCCTCTTCATAGCATTTCTTTCTATCTTTCTTTGAACCATCAACAACTGAAGCAGCCATATACTGTATTGATTGTCTTCATCTAGGTTATCTAAACACATCTGAAATAAACGCTAGGCCCTAGCATGTCCGTAGAACATGACTTGTTTTACTAATCAGAAAAAAGGCCTATTCATGGCAAATCAGTTTCCTGCCCATCTTGTATCCATATTTAAATATAGTACATCGATCAGTACCTCCTTATGTGAAGCACATGTTCAAAGAACTTAAATAAATTAGTCAAGCATGGTGTCTTTCACACAAGCACATTGATTTTGCGTTTTCTTTTTCCAACACCGATGCTAAGCTACCAGGCTTGTTGCTTCATGCTTCCCATCTCCCGTTTTTAAATAAAAGATCTACACTCACTGTTTTCCATTCTATAGGAATTATCCATAAATATAACACATAATCTACCCCACAGGCCACTTTTAAGATCCTACAATGCAGTCCATCAGGACCCAGTCTTGTCAAGTCCTAGCTTTAACGATTTGCTCAGTACCTTTGCTTTGATGATTTTAATTTTCTTAAGTTCCTCATTTCCAATTCCAGATTTACAATTATTTTTGGAATGCTACTTGTATTGTTTACAGTGAAGATTGGAAAAATGCCTATTTAATTATTCTGTCATCTCATTGTTTTCTCTTATTAATTCACTAATGCAGTACGATTAATAAATGCACTGAAAATATTAAATTAATTTCTTATAGACATTATCGTCTTGGTAAATCCCAAAAAGAACATAGATTCTATTGCAAATTGTAGCTTTGAAGACTTATAAGCTCTACATAATTATCTGAAATTCATCCGTCTGAAGAAGGGTCCCAGCATGTTTTTTTGTTCAAAATTCCAACATGTACAATCACTTGCATCTTCTATCTGAAATTTACTGCAGATATTAAACATTTTGATTGTATATCCTTTTTCATTTTTATGTGGTAATAAAAGTTCCAGTTCTAACACAACTTACCACCTTACGAATGAATCTACGCCGCCAGGCTTTAGTTCTTGCAATTGTGTTGCTCCTTTCAGCCATATATGAACTTCACCGCTCAGTGATTTATTCCCTTCTATAGGTATTTACAAATGACAAATAATTAGTGATATATTAAGTGCTTGAAATAATGGGCAACACCAATTCTATGACTGAAACATCAATAAATCAGTTTCCGTACATTCTCATTCAAATCATGGTATGGTCAAAATTTAAAGCCATCCTCTTTAGCACATTGAGCCTTATCAAGCTATCTATTCTGTTGCAAACTGATACCAGCAATTCCTGTTCACCAAGCAAGTCCCAGAATAGGTTTGAAATATACTGAATTGGGGATGCCACCATATCTGTTACTCAACTCAGTGGACTTGCATGGAACCCACTCATATTGCCAGCTCCCAGTATCACAGTATTTGTCTCCTTGTAACCACCCCCACTGGATCTGGTATAGGAATCGCAACCTTGTGGATTAGTTGTGAAAAAATAAATTCTGCTCATTACTTTTAGTGTGTGTTTCAATTGTTTTTTATTACTAAATATTTGAGGGTTTTTTTAATAATAGAAAGTAAGTTTAATAGTTCCTAACACACTAAATACAGAAGCATTTAACATTTTTGAAAGCTTTAGTAGGACATGAGGTGCCATTCCAAGCCTTATCTGCTGCAAGGCTTTACAACATTGTGCTGCTGCAGTTTCACCAGTGTCTCCTGGGTCTAGATATAACTCATTCACCACCTGCATCTAGCTCAGGTAAATGGAAGTGAATCGAGGTCACAAGTGATGGTTGTGTGCATTGTGCAGCAATGCTATCTTCAATTCACAGTGCAGTAATAAGGCACATCACTAACAAAAAGATAGATACAAAATGCTGGAGTAAGTCAGCGGGACAAGCAGCATCTCTGCTGAGAAGGAATGGTCTCGAGCCAAAACATTACCCATTCCTTATCTCCAGAGATGCTGCCTGTCCCGCTGAATTAATCCAGCATTTTGTGTCTGTCTTCAGTTTAAACCAGCATCTGCAGTTCCTTCCTACACATTACTTAGAGGTAACCCTTGTGCCCAGGGCCACATCAAGTTCAATGCCCATGAGTGCAAATATGAATGGTCAGTGATATATTAATTGCTTGAAGAATAGTAATTATATCATTAAAGTTTCAAAGAATGAGCTGGTGTTTATTCTCATTACACAACTCGGTTAACTGGCGTACTTCATTAACTTGTGTTTGTCATGTTCTGTACGAGCTGAGGAGCCAAGCTATGACTGTACATGCATTTCAATTAACTGCAGAACATGAGGGAACAAGAAACTGTTTTCAGATTGAAAACAAAATTAACTGGAGCACCAAGAGAGAAATTGAAAGCTTTGGTTATAATTCAGGCAATTTTCTCCTGAGAATAGGTTTCTGTGATCAGAGACTTATTCAACTGCATCATCTTGAATCTTCAGTAAAATTTTCTTTTAACCTTGAATGCCATCATTATAATGGTAAAGATGATATTACAGCAAGGGTCACAACTGAATATCTTCTTTTATCTGAAACAATTGTAATCTTGAAAATATACAATTAAATTGCAAAACAGGATACCAGTGTTATATTTTCATAAGGTGAGGCATGTTACAATGAAGCTTATTGTAAAATAAACTATGCTGTACATAAATTGGTCACAATTATCATTTTGCAGCCCCAGATGGCCTGAATAAATATTTTGGACATCTGTTGTTCTAATATTATGCATGATCTTTTTTTACACACACTGAATTTGTAAGAACTTTTATGCACTCATTCATTGATTCATTGAAAGTTTGTTACTAATGAAAGCAAGCATACCTGTTTGATCTGCTGGAACATATTTGAGTGCCACATGAACCTCTCCTTGGTTAATACTTCCTTCAGGTAAATTGGATGGCTGGAATTACACAGAAGTTGCATCACAGCTACTGGGTACCAAGACATGACTTTCAGATTTAGATTAGTTTACAGTCACATTCACCAGGGTGCAATGAAATACATTCTACACATGAAGCTGACCGAGTAAACAATTAATACAATAACTGCACAATAATGCAAGAACAGCAGAATTGTGCAAAGGTTGGAGTGCAATCTGAAGTAGTAAAAAAATACTATACTTCAGTAATGGAATAACTGAATGTGCTAGAATTAAGAGTACAGGAGTTTGATAACTGTGGGGCAGAAGCTGATCCTAAGTATGATATGTGGATTTTCAAGCAACTGCATCTTCTCCCAGTTTGTAGAAGAGAGAAAAGGGAATGACCAGGGTCACAGCCATCATTGGCAATACCAAAAATACTAGTATCTTTAGACAATACTTCAAGCCAATGTATCATAATGCAATGCATCATAGACTGGATGGAACAAAGTAATGATTCTGTCATGGACTCGGTAGAATTAACTACTCTGCAGTTTCAGATATTCAAAATGCAGACCAAATGCCATAGCAGGCTGCAGAGCAACTCATCAGTATACTCTCTCTAGTACATCTGTAGAAGCTAGATAGATTATTCATAGACATGCTGATGTAGGTGACATCTATCAGTAAAATCACATTCTAAATGTTTTTTTTGTGGGGGTTTATAGCTTTATAAAGGAATTTCCTACAATTTCAATTAATTGACCTGCAATTACAAAAATCAATGCTGGGGTAGGGAGGATAAATTAAAAAGAGAGATGCAAAGAACTACCACCCTGCCCTCAAATTCACTTGGACTACCTTTGACTCCTCTCTCCAATTTCTTAATTTCTCTCTGTCTGTCACAGGGGACAGACTACTGTCGTCTACCATAAACCCACTGACTCCCAGTTACCTTGACCACACCTTCTCCCACCCTATCTCTTGTAAGGATACCATCCCTTAGGACAAAGATCTCCATCTCCACCACATCTGCTCCCACATAGAGGCTGTCGGCTCTAGGACATCCAATATGTAATTTTCCTTCAGAAATTCTGGTTTCCCCGCTGCTGTTGTGGATGAAGCCCTGACCCAAGTCTCCTAATCTGCATCTGACACCGCACTAGCCTCTGCATATTCTTTGACATTGCCACCATCTTCAATGTGATACCATCACCAGTCACATCTCCCCTTTCTGTATTCTGTAGAGACCGCTCTCTCTGCAACTCCTTGGTACGCTCTTACCTTTCCACCAATACGCCCCCCTCCCAAGGCGCAATCCCCTGCAATCACAGGAGATATAACACCTCCCTACACCTCATTTCCCACTTCCGTCCAGGGCCTTCCACCCTAGTGGCCCTTCCAGATGAGACAAAGGTTCACTTCCATCTCTTTCAATTTTGTCTGTTGCAATCAGTTATCCTACTGTGACCTCCTCTCCAATGGCATGAGAGGTGGCTAAGTTACCCCCCCACCACCTGTATCAACCTATCACTTGCCAAGCTTTACCCCACCCCCACCTCTCATTTCCAGCTTTCTTCCCACCTACCACAACCAGACAGCAGTGATGAACTACAATCTGCCTCAATTGTGACCCTCAGACTATCCTTGATTGAACTTTGCTGGCTTTACCTTGCACTAAGCATTATTGCTTTATTATGTATTTACTCTGTAAATGGCTTGATTGTCATCTCATATTGTAACACAACCTTGAACTTGAATTGTCTTTCTGCTGACTGGATAGCATGCAACAAAAGTTTTTTTACTGTAGCTCGGTGCATGTAACAATAAACTAAACTGAAACTGAACATTTCAGCAGTCTGAAGTAGCGTCCCAACCCAAAATGTGCTGAGTGCCTCTAAAACTTTGCTTTTTACTCAGGCTTTACAGCATCTGTTGCTTCTTGTATCTCCAGAATGCAACAACTGTTGTTTAGTAGTGTAACTCTCAGCAGGTTGTTGCTTGGTATAATCCTCATTACACATTCCAATGAACACGAGTGCTCGATTGTGTATATTTGTGCACACTTAATAAGCCTTGAGGTTTTTACAGAGTGTACCACGGTAACTTTCTAGAACTATCAAAAACAGGCGAAACGGTTTTATACACCTAAAATATGCTAGTATCACAATCCTGGGCACTTTGAGATTTTATCTATCTATCTATATTACTAAAAGTCTGTTCTTGACCGGTTTTGGCCATCTGTGCTGCGATTTCCGAGAGAACGCCGCCACCTACGGCCGTCATTTTTGGCCATCTTGCTCAGAGCCCCCCTCCGCCGCATGTGTGCCAAGGATTTTTCCCGTCGATTAAAAATGACAGAGATATTAATGTTTTTACAAAATTCCCCATTCTCTCTGCTGCCTCTGCTGGCGGCAGGGGGGAGGGACTATAAAACCAGGAAGTGGTGTGCCACACAGTCTCTTCAAGATGGAGGAAGGCAGAGGGTCACGTTTCTCTGAGCTGTGAATAACACTGAACACATGTCTACTCAAATGTAAGTGCCCTTAGTGGTTCTAAAATGCTTGCAGAATGTGTCTATTGGTTCTAAAGCTTGCAAAAAGTGTCTTTATGGTTCTAAAGCTTGCAAAAAATGTCTTGGTTCTAAAGCTTGCAAAACAATGTCTATTGGTTCTAAAGCTTGCAAAAAAATGTCTATTGGTTCTAAAGCTTGCAAAAAAAATGTCTATTGGTTCTCAAGCTTGCAAAAAAATGTCTATTGGTTCTAAAATGGTTCATACTAGCACTCAAGAAAGCCCCCCCCCCTCCCTCCCCTGGTTGGCTTGGCTTGGGTGTGTCTTGAAATTGAAAGGCACTACTTACTGCCAATGGTGGCATGAAGTTGAAAGGCACTACTTACTGCAAATGGTGGCTTGGGAGCTTTGACTTGAAGTTGAAAGGCACTACTTACTGCAAATGGTGGCTTGGTTGCTTTGGCTTGAAGTTGAAAGGCACTACTTACTGCAAATGGTGGCTTGGTTGCTTTGGCTTGAAGTTGAAAGGCACTACTTACTGCAAATGGTGGCTTGGTTGCTTTGGCTTGAAATTGAAAGGCACCTCTAACTGCTAATGGTGGCTTGGGTGTGGCTTGAAGTTGAAAGCCACTACTTACTGCAAATGGTGGCTTGGATGCAATGGCTTGAAGTTAAAAGGCATTACTTACTGTAAATGGTGGCTTGGGTGCATTGGCTTGAAGTTAAAAGGCATTACTTACTGCAAATGGTGGCGTGGGTGCATTGGCTTGAAGTTGAAAGGCACCACTTACTGGAAATGGCAGCTTGGGTGCTTTGGCTTTAAGTTAAAAGGCACTACTGTAAATGCACTTACTTCCTGTTTGCACTGTATATTGATTTTAGATAAAACACTACCACTTACGGCTGTGATTTTTGGCCATCTTACTCGGTCCCCCTCCGCTGAGCAGGTGCAGAGAATTCTTCCCATCAATGAAAAATAAGTGTTATTAGTTTTTTTTTTAAATGTTGAGAATCTCTCTCCTGTCAATCACTCCATGAAAGCCACACCTTTTCCGGTGGTGGGGGGGGGAGGGGTTATAAAACCCAGAAATGTGGGTGTGGCTCAGTCTCTGCAAGATGGAGGAGGGAGAGGTCACGACTCGCTGTCTTTAGTGGCTTTGCACCCTACTTCAAATGATATGAAACTGCACTTGAATTTGGTGGCCTTGTACCCTGCTAGAAGTGGTAAGAAACTGCACTTGAATTTGGTGGCCTTATACCCTGCTTGAAATAGAATTTCAAGGATTAGCCGTGAGTCAACTACCAGCCCACCAGCCGTGAGTGAGTTGCCAGCACAACAAGCTTGATTGACTGAGACGCCAGCCCAAGAATCCATTTGCCGCACAATTTGCATACTAGCCCTCTGGAAACCAGCCCCTTCAGCCCACAACACCCATACTAGCGCTCCAGAAAGCCCCCCCCCCCCGGCCACCATTATTAGAATTGGTGGAGAGGTGGAATATTGCGTTGGATGACCAGCCCTCCTGTGTGATGCTGGGACCCAACGGGCCCCACTTAGTCTAGTTTTCAAATAAATTTGTCCAAAGGTTTGGATTTTCAATGTTATTTTCTTGTCAGTTAAAAAGTATTAAACATTCTAAATATAAAAATGGCACCATTTCAGTTTGGAGATGTCTGTCAGTCAGCATATCTGAGAAATCAAGTAAATATTCACCTAATTTAATGAGAAACTCATCCAGGATATGGGAAGTAGAAGGAGTACCTGGATGCTTTTTGCAGGGAGCAAAGACTGGGAATCGTTGTGTAGGAAGGAACTGCAGATGCTGGATTACACCGAAGATAGACACAAAATGCTGGAGAAACTAGGCGGGTCAGGCAGTATCTCTAGAGAAAAGGTATAGGTGCCTCTGATGAAGGGTCTCAACCCGAAGTATCACCTATTCCTTTTCTCCGGAGATGCTGCCTGACCCGCTGAGTTACTCCAGCATTTTATGTCTATTTTGGGAATAGTTGGTTGGGCATCAAAAGGATATGAAAATATTTTACCATGGGAGTAGTGTTGCTCCAGGAGAGACACCAGGAGATGGCTCTTTTAAATTAAGTAAACTACTTAAGGAAAGACATTCTTGCCATAGAGGGAGTACAGAGAAGGTTCACCAGGCTGATTCCTGGGATGGCAGGACTTTCATATGAAGAAAGACTGGATAGACTCGGTTTTTACTCGCTAGAATTTAGAAGATTGAGGGGGGGGTCTTATAGAAACTTACAAAATTCTTAAGGGGTTGGACAGGCTAGATGCAGGAAGATTGTTCCCGATGTTGGGGAAGTCCAGAACAAGGGGTCACAGTTTAAGGATAAGGGGGAAGTCTTTTAGGACCGAGATGAGAAAAACATTTTTCACACAGAGAGTGGTGAATATGTGGAATTCTCAGCCACAGAAGGTAGTTGGCTATATTTAAGAGGGAGTTAGATGTGGCCCTTGTGGCTAAAGGGATCAGGGGGTATGGAGAGAAGGCAGGTACAGGATACTGAGTTGGATGATCAGCCATGATCTTATTGAATGGCGGTGCAGGCTCGAAGGGCCAAATGGCCTACTCCTGCACCTATTTTCTATGTTTCTAATTCATTGAAATGGTGGATGTCTAACTATAATCTATCTAAGTTTTCTCAATTTGAGAATTGTTCAGTAAGATTGAGAAAACTCCATTCATTCTGGTGTTTGAGAAAGGTGAGAGATAGAAATTGGAGAACTGTAGACTGTTATCCGAACTTCAGTTGTCAAGAAATTATTAATGATAGCGTTTAGTTTAGAGATACAGCGCGGAAACAGGCCCTTCGACCCACCGGGTCCGCGCTGTCCAGCGATCTCCGCACATTAACACTATCCTAATATTAATAATAATAAATTTTATTTATGGGCGCCTTTCAAGAGTCTCAAGGACACCCTAAAAAAATTTAGCAGGTAGAGGAAAAACATGTAAGGGGAATAAAATAAATAGTAGAGGCATGACTAGTACACAAAGTAAAGACAGAATTCAATTCAAAACACAATATGAGGCAATTAATGCACATATGAAAAGGGAGGGGGACGTGGGGCTAAGGATAGGCAGAAGTGAAGAGATGGGTCTTGAGGCGGGACTGGAAGATGGTGAGGGACACGGAATTGCGGATCAGTTGGGGGAGGGAGTTCCAGAGCCTGGGAGCTGCCCTGGAGAAGGCTCTGTCCCCAAAACTGCGGAGGTTGGACTTGTGGATGGAGAGGAGACGGGCTGATGTGGATCTGAGGGACCGTGAGGGTTGGTAGGGGGAGAGGAGATCAGTGAGATATGGGGGGGCCAGATGGTGGAGGGCTTTGTAGGTGAGGATCAGGATTTTGTAGGTGATCCGGTGGGAGATGGGAAGCCAGTGAAGTTGTTTGAGGACTGGAGTGATGTGATGCCAGGATTTGGTGTGGGTGATGAGTCGGGCGGCTGCGTTCTGGACCAGTTGGAGTCGGTTGATGTAGGTGGAGCTGATGCCACTACACCCTACACCCACTAGGGACAATTTTCCATTTACCAAGCCAATTAACCAGCAAACCTGTACGTCTGAAGTGTGGGAGGAAACCGAAGATCTTGGAGAAAACCCATGAAGATCACTCTGCAGCGGAGAACATACAAACTCCGTACAGACAGCAACCGTAAACGTGATTGAACATGGGTCTCCGACGCTGCATTCGCTGTAAGGCAGCAACTCTACCGCTGCGCCACCGTGACTGGCCATTGAACACTTCAAAATGTTCATTCGATCAAGACAGGGCCAATATAGATTTATAAAGATTGTGTCTGATGGACCTCATTAACTTAATTGATTTGTTTTTCAAAGCACTAAAATGATAGATGCAGGAATGCCAATGAAGGTAATTCATAGGGATTTCCAAAAGGATATTAATTAAATCATCCCTAAGAAAATCTTAGTTAAAGCTCATGGAATGGGAGGGAAGTTATTGACTCAATTAGACTGAAAAGCAGAAGACTGGTATGCTAAATGGTTGTATGTAGCTTCTGATGCCTTTTTTTCCCACCCAAGGATCTGTGTGTACACAGTAATTATTAACCACATTCATCATGCTGAAGTGATGAGAAAGAAAGCCCATTATCTATGCCTTCTCACTAAGATGGGCAGATGGATGGGGACATTAGCTTACTCAATATTTCTGTGAGGAGAAAAAAAAAGTTTATTATTGTCATGTGCACCAAGGTGAAAAGCTTTGTTTGCATGCTGTTCAGTCAAAGAAAAACTATACATGAATAAGAAGGGAAACCAACATCCGATGGATTTCAATGTGGATACATGAGATTTTTCCACCTTGGACGTAAGAAGGTGAGAAGAGACTTTCCAACGGGAGAAAAATTAAAAATGGTGCATGCCTAATAGATTTATCAATTTATCAATCAATAGGGATCAATTTCCATCCATTGTTAAAATGCCACAGATTGGACAGTGGTGCAGTTGCCTGAATCAGTATTTAATTCTGGTTCTGTCTGAATGGTGTTTGCATACTATTCCTATATCTCTAAACTAAATCTCTAAACTCACTATCTCTAAACTCACCACCAATGTGTACAACTGTCCACCAAAGTGATTTTAAAAAACATTTTATTTTCAGAGCTAAATGAACAATGCATCTAGTAATAACACAGTATAAACTGTTCCATTCTGTTATTCATAGAGTAGATTGTATCCCGTTATTATCTGAAATAATTTAGGTTATTTGTTTTAAGATTTGCAGACACCAAATAAATATTTTTTTCTTTTGAAAACATATTAGAGCAGCAGAAACAAACCTTGATCCATCCATCAATATCCTGCAAGTTCCTTGGAGGTTTTCATTTTCCTGCATTTCTCAACAACAGGGAATGAAAAAGTCACGGGGGTCTTGCTAATAATTTAACCATGATGCTGATCAGAGAGTTAGACGTAGCTTTCCTAGATGAAACCAGCAGGAAGGGGAACTAGGGCAATAAGGGTCCCAGGGAAATTGATCTATTTACTTTAACAAAATGTTTCCTTGTGGGACCAGCTGAGCCAGAGGGCTCCTTTAGACCCTTCAAAAGGCACTCCTTTCCTCTATTATCTAATCCCACCCATATGTAGGCATGGGGCTATTGCAGTGGAAACCTGCTGCCTGCTGTTTCTCGATATATTGCTGGCCAGCTGCTATTCCTGTCCACTATTTCGAAGAGAACTTAGCTAGAGTGAGGTCAGAATATAATCACAATCAACTCACTCAAAGGAACTGCTTATTGAACAATTGTATGGTTAAAATACAAATAGTATTACATTTGATAATAGTATCAAAAGGCGAATATTACCTTGGGGTGTAAATTATACCAGTTTAGAGTGTTGTTGTGCAAATCCCAGTTACTCATCTCCACCTCAGTTTCTCCAAGGAAAACATTGCGGCCAAGGGTATCATTGTGCCACACAGAGAGATTCAGTGTTCGACGCTGAAGTTCTTGCTTCCGTATTTTGTACTAAAAAGAACAATTCATTAACTAAATTATTTTAAAATCTATTATGAGAGTTCCTTTGAAACCATTATACATGTTTATATATATATATATATAATATATATACATACATGTATATATATACATGTGTGTGTATGTATGTATGTGTATATATATATATATATATATATATATATATATATATATATATATATATATATAGTTCTTATCATTATTGGTTATTTTCCCCTTATTTGCATTTATCTTAGAAACAAAGTGTATTTATTTGTTACTAGAATTGATCTTTTCCTGTGGAAAATTATCACTTGACAGTACAGTCACAAATAAGAGTTTGAGAAAAATTACATAGAATGCATTTTTTAATGTTATCGTCCCAGCCCTAACAATAACTGCAGAGTTCCTCAGGGCAGTGTCCTAGCATCAAACGCCTGCATCTGCCTCATCATTGACTTTCATTCCAACATTAGGGTAATTCACAGATGATTGCACAATATGTAATTCAATTCTCATCTTGGCGGTAAATAAAACAGGCCTTGTCTGCATTTGATGAGACTTAGTCATCATTCTGGTATGAAATGATAAATGGCAAGACCATTCATAGCATCAAACATTTACCCTCGATATTCAATGCCTCTACCATGGCTGAACCCCTAACCCTCAATATCTTGAAGGTCACTTGTAACCAGAGACTCATCTAGATGCGATACATAAAGTGGCAGTGAGAGTTGGTCAGAGGCTGAGTTGTTTACAGTTAATATCTCACCTTTTGATACTCCCCAACTTTTCCATTTAGTGCAAGGTACAGGTCAGGATCTTGGTGTTATTCTCTTCACCTACCTGGATGAGTGTGGCTCCAGCAACATTCAAGATGCTGGACAAAATAACTAATTTGATTGACACCACATACACCACCCTAAATATCCATTCCCTTCGACCAACAGAACATTGTGGCTGTAGCTGTCATGTACAACATGCCACACTATTATTTGCATTGGTTACATCATCTTGTGGGACAAGTGATCTCTACTACCCAAAAATAACTTGGGCTTCTGGTACATGAGAACACCACTATCTGCAGGTTTACCTCCAAGTTTCCTTTTGTGACAAGGAAATATATCCCTGCTGGATTTAAGTGGGAAAAATATCATCAGACGGAGTGCAGGAGTTCAATTAGGTGGCTCACCAACAATAACTTTCAGGGCAACTGGGATAGATAATATATACTGGCCTTGCTGGCAAGACCTACATTCTGAAAAAATAATTGAAAAAGATGAGTAGTCCGAAGCAGTGGAAATGTATTTATAAAATCTCATGTCTTTTATAATTTGTGGTAGTTAACCACAAAGATGTTAAGATGTTAAGATTGAGAGTGACAGAGATTTATATGGAGTCTCTACTAGGTATATGAAGATTCAGCAGGCTAAACATTCAGGACAAACCACAAAAACTATGTTGACACAGTTCAGTTCCTGTAGTTTCTTTTGATCTAAAAGTATACTCCCTTACAGAAAGGTGAAAAACCTATCAGGTTTTGGGCACGAGAAATTAAGCTACCCAATTGTGATTATTAATACTGATGGGTTCCACTCCAAAATAAATCTTCAGAGGGAATATCATAGAAAAGCTTGTTCTAATCATTTTTCCAGGAATAGCAGTGCTGTTGGAATATGCAGGAATGGTGGCTAGCACATGGTAATCTCCGAGTTTCGATGAAACTTCAGTCAAGCACAGTTCTGTGTGTGTGGGTTCCATAGAAACAAACAATACTATAGTGAGTGAGTTTAAAAAATAGTTTTTAAAGAATATATTACAAGTTTGTATGAATCTACCTTCAGGATTTCATTATAATGAGGATCCATTGTAGCTTTCTTTACAGATGTCTTGCGTTTGCTTGGCCGTGAACGATCAGGAAAAAGGTAGGTTTTTACATAGCTATTGAATGAGAAAAAGTGAACAGGTCTCTAGGTTTCAGGTGCAGACTATCAGGGAACAGACACACTAACAGCTGACAACTGTTTTGAAACTTTAATCAGAAATCAATGAAACATCATAGTATATAACAATGTTAGTTCTCCTCAGGCCCAAAAATCAATTGGAAATATTTTATATATGATGGACTACTGGTTACATTTTTTAAAATAAAACCAGAATGAACTATCAATATTTATTGATATTTTCAACAGACCCTTGTAGATTTCACTCTTAAGCAAACTAAAAGTTTGTAGAAACATAGAAACATAGAAATTAGGTGCAGGAGTAGGCCATTCGGCCCTTCGAGCCTGCACCGCCATTCAATATGATCATGGCTGATCATCCAACTCAGTATCCCGTACCTGCCTTCTCTCCATACCCTCTGATCCCTTTAGTCACAAGGGCCACATCTAACTCCCTCTTAAATATAGCCAATGAACTGGCCTCAACTACCCTCTGTGGCAGAGAGTTCCAGAGATTCACCACTCTATGTGAAAAACGTTTTTCTCATCTCGGTTTTAAAGGATTTCCCCCTTATCCTTAAGCTGTGACCCCTTGTCCTGGACTTCCCCAACATCGGGAGCAATCTTCCTGCATCTAGCCTGTCCAACCCCTTAAGAATTTTGTAAGTTTCTATAATATATCTATATAATAAGTTTCAATCTCCTAAATTCTAGAGAGTATAAACCAAGTATCCAGTCTTTCTTCATAAGACAGTCCTGACATCCCAGGAATCAGTCTGGTGAACCTTCTCTGCACTCCCTCTATGGCAATAATGTCCTTCCTCAGATTTGGAGACCAAAACTGTACGCAATACTCCAGGTGTGGTCTCACCAAGACCCTGTACAACTGCAGTAGAACCTCCCTGCTCCTAAACTCAAATCCTTTTGCTATGAAAGCTAACATACCATTCGCTTTCTTCATTGCCTGCTGCACCTGCATGCCTACTTTCAATGACTGGTGTACCATGACACCCAGGTCTCGCTGCATCTCCCCTTTTCCTAATCGGCCACCATTTAGATAATAGTCTGCTTTCCTGTTTTTACCACCAAAATGGATAACCTCACATTTATCCACATTATACTGCACATTGAAGCAGCATCCTTCAATTTGCAACACTTCTATATCTGTGTTATTTTAACTTCACTATGTTTTGAATGCTAACATGTGAACAGTATTCACTTTACAGGTATTGAAAGACCATTGTTTGCTGTTCTGCTGAAACATTCAGCAGCTTAATATTTCATGTATAACAAGGACTTGCTTCAAATTTAATACTTTGTTTTATATCCTATCACAAATGACAGAACTAATGAAAAACTTGCCAATACTGACCGTATTTATAAATATTTCCTGAGCATTTATCACCCATTTCCTAGGTTCTCAATACAATATATTATACCTGCTGAAAGATTAATCATGTACCTAATATGCCAGATTGCAACTAGATTTCAGAAGTGGTTCAAGATTGACCGAGGATATTTGGAGGTTTAATATACCCTCACACTGTTGTGGATTCACTGGGTTGTATTTGTTTTTTCTCTGATGGCAAGGCTGATGTTTGAACTTACAAATTAGAGAGATAGTATCCACCAACCCCTGACCTATGAAATTAACTACATTCACAAGGCTTATCAGTACAAAAGATAATTACTGCAATTTTAGATTATTGATGGAACCTGGTTCTTGTTTTGTGGTTTACTCTTGAATCCTTCTCCCTCAGCATTCATCAAGATAGAGAATTAAAGGAATTAATAATGAAACATTGAATTTAATCTTTCAGCTGCACTGCTGAAAAATTGGATTTCTACAGCAAATAACAAAACTCCATACATTTATTTTAAAATATGTTTTAGACATTTCCTTTATTTCGAAAGTCATACAAGTATCTGTGTCTGGTTTGTGATTTGTATAAACAGAATGAATTTAGAGGCTTTAGTTTTGCCATGGGTTAGAGTTATTGTGTGGTTTAAAAAATTACTAAGTAGATATTAAACAGGGGCTGCTTTTATCGCAACATTGGATAATAAAATTTATTTGGGGAATTATTACAGATTTGTCAGTTATCAACAAAATAACAACATTCATTGTATCCAATTAAATCAGTTGAAGTTTGTAATAAGGTTCCAAAAGAAAGATTTTCTTTGGAAAGATTCACATTGCTTGTTGTGTGAATGCTAGAAATCTATAAATTAGGAGCTTCAGTTTTATTTTAATATATCTAACAGATGCACACCTATTAACAATTTTACGATTCCTGAGATATAATAATAATAATAATAATGGATGGGATTTATATAGCGCCTTTCTAGAATACTCAAGGCGCTTATGAAACCAAAAATGCATTGAACATTTAACATGCAGTAACAAGCATTCAATTGGCCCACATAAACACAGCATATCTACTTTAGACATACGTCATACATCTCCTTAAGTATATGTCAAGAGAGTTAATTTAATCCAATTTACTCTTCCCTCTGGTACTCACTCACACACACACACACACACACACACACACACATACATACAATAAAATAGCAGAGAATATTTTAAACCAACATAAAAAAAATTAGATGCAAAGGGCAGGAGTAACAGTGGTTCAGGCAGCATCCATGAAGAATGTGAATATGTGATGTTTTAGGTTGGGAGCCTTCTTCATTCAGCAGGAGAGCAGTAGGAATACACTGAGGGAGAGCAGTAGGAATACACTGAGGGAGAGCAGTGAGAAAAGGTATCATAGAATCCCCTTTGGAGAGAGAAGAAGAACTTCTTCAAAGTAGGAATATCTTGAGGAGATAGTCTGGTCAGAAGAAGGGTCTCGACCCGAAACATCACCCATTCCTCTCCAGAGATGCTGCCTGGCCTGCTGAGTTCCTCCAGATTTTTGTGTCTATCTTCAGCCAAAATGTAGAAACAGGAACTGCAGATGCAAGTTTACAAAAAAGGCACAAAGGGCTCGAGTAACTCAACGGGAGCGGCAGCACTTGGAGAACATATATAGGATTTCTTGTTTATACGCTTTGAAGTGCTCCATTGCAAAATCTCCTCAAGCTATGCCTACTTTGTAAACTAGCATCTGCAGTTCCTTGCTTCTATATAAAAAAAAATAATAATTTTGTATGAAATAAAAACACAGTTCTAGAAATATTCAGAGCAGCTGGCTTTTGTGAAGAGAGAAAAAGAGAGTCAAACAATCAGGTTTATAAAGTTTAAAGAAATTATGAATGTATGAGGACTAGGTTCTCTGTGATAGATTAGAAATCATAAATGTCTAAGACAATGGATGGGCAATGGTTAGTATTTACAACAGAAACAAACAGAAAAATGGACCAAGCATGGAACAAATTTTTATTTTTTCCTCTGTTAAATCTGAGGAAAAGCATCCTAAAGTAGCCAGAAAAAACAGCAAGACTGGGAAAGAGAGAACAGTAGAATTTGGAAAAGGATGTTCTAGAAATTAATAAAGAACTGCAAAATGGAACATGATGTTAAAATAGCACGAAACATGAAAACAATGTGGGGGCTTCTATGGGCACATGTGGAGCAAAAACCTAGTGAGAGCAATGATGGCTAACTTGCAGACAGATGGGAGATGGTGTCCTACTGCCAATTCTTCTCCCTGCCTCACCATCTTGCCTGACCACAGTGGTGTGTGGGATACTTTAATCCTGATGCCCCTTAAACTAGGTTCTAGGTCCCTGATTCTCTTTGCTTCCCAGTAGAGTTGTTTGAGAATAGGCTTTTCCTCCATGAAGCATGTAGGGTCTGCAATATTGTGCATGATGTGCTGCTGCTTCCTGCTCCTTGGCACAGCAGCATTGTGCAAACCACACGCGTCTCCTAGTGCAGAAACATATATAAAACCCTTTTGTTTTTCAAAAATCTTTTTTTTGTGATATATGTTTTAAACCGTACATGAAAATGCTTGCAGATGTTCAGTTTCTGAAAAGAGTGTCAAGAGTTTTCTTACGGGTCAGAGGTGTACTTTCTGATGTTTGCTGCAGCCAACCCTTGACATTGCATTATTTGGATTTGAAATTCTTTTTTTGTTTCGTCATACTGTAGTTTGAATTGTACAGCTCCCTGAACTGGAACATCTCCAAAATCACCAGCATCACTGTACAGACTCAGTAAACTGCCACTCAGCTGCAACATATGGAGAAGAAGTGTTACTCTGAGCATGAATTCCCAGAATTGCAAGATATTAATGCAAAATTCTTAAAAGCACAAAATAGTATAAAAGGAACTCAGAACACCAAAAATTATTAATTAATCCAAGTGTAACCAATAATTCCATAATTATTAAAATTCCAATTTATTTTTTAAAGTTTGCTACAACTACAAATGAAGGAAGTAGTTGACAGATAGTTTAGCTTATTACACTGCATCTCGGTACACATGACAATAAGCAAAACTAAACTAAACAAATTCCTTGATGGTGAGGCAGTGATGAGGAAAGGGAGATCAAAAATTCACAGTAATTAGAATCCTAAACCATTTTAGGAAAAACATTTTGTACTTTTTTTGCTTCACATATTGAAGCACTGCTGAAATTTCACTTTTACATTGTTTTCTCCAATAATGAAACTGATAGGTACGTTTTTAAGATCACAACATGGCAGATACATTTCTGACTGTAATCCTATTGTAACAGTTTCTCAATGTCAAATGTTATCACTGCAATTCCAACAGACTCTGTATATTTGTAAGTTTTAGATTTCTTGTACTTGCAATATTTTATCTAATCTCATGCAAGAAATGTTTTGAAATGCCCAATTGTATTTACCACAGCTCTATAAAATCAATACAAACTAATTTTTTTATATCAACCTTCAAATTGGTGTGTTTTAGTCACAGGGTTTAGTCTCAGGGTTAAGCACCAGCTTCAGTGAAGCTGGTTGAGGCTCCTTCCCCCATTGAGATTTCTGCTAACATGTTTTTTACTCCAAAAATACTTTATCCAAGTGAACTAAAATCATGGTGTACCATGAATGTGATAATATAGCAATACGAGTGTGGTCAAATATCCATGTATTTTACAAAATCCATCGATTCGCCTTAATAACTTTTATTATTCATCTTATATTATTCTGTAGTGTAAAAACTACTGGATATATTTGAGCCCAACTCACCTTGGAAGAGCTCAGATTTGAGTTAACTTGTACATCTGTCTGCTTCAGGATGTCTGAGCCAAAGCTGGATTCAGATGTTATATCATCAAAGTAATCATACTCTTCACTGTATGGATCATTCTATAAGGTACAAATTTCAAAATAAAACAGCTTTTGAAATGTTAAGACACTGGACGGTCCTATGCATTTTTCTTAAGCAAACTTGAGCTTTTAGCCGTTCATAAATGAGTCATTCAGAATTTAGTCATTCAGAATAACACAGTTGTGCAGTTGGTAGAGCTGCTGCTTCACGCTGATACAGACCTGGATTCAATCCTGACCTTGGGTGCATCTGTACGGAGTTTGTAAATTCTCCCCTTGACCACGTGTGTTTCTCCGGTTGCTCCAGTTTCCTCCCACATCCCAAAGATGTATAGGTTCGTAGGTAAATTGGCCCGAGTGTGTAGGGAGTGTTTAAGAGAGTAAAATAACAGGGAGCATGTGTGCAGGTTATCGATAGTCAGCGTGAGCTTGTTGGGCCAAAGAACCTGTTTCCATGCTGCATATCTAACTAACTAAATATTTTACTCACAAAGTAGAACTTCTAAGATAAACATAAATCATTGTTTTGAGATAAACCCATCAGTTGATTCAGCACAAGTAGGTTGCTAACCCAAAGCCATGATCGTTATTGAGCAATCCCACATTCTCCAAAGCTAATTAATGTTTTCCACAATATGCTATAATTGACTTTCTATTTTAACAAAGCATCATATTCATAGAATAGTGCCGCCCCAAAAACTTACCGACGTCAAAGGACTTGGTGCCCTAATGGGATTTGCTGAGGCCGGTTTATTTATTTTGACACTGAAGTCTGAAGGATCATTACTGGGTCCTGAAATTAAAAGCAGAATATTCAACCTTACTTGTGTGAACGTTAACTTGGGAGATATTAGTGTTGATAATGAAAAACTTCCATTCCAGTTCATTCTCGTAAAATATCCCACAGTTAAACCAAAAATACGTTTTCCTCTTCAGCCCTATTATATCTAAGCTCAGAAGAGTGTCCCTTAGTGGTTCAGATTTCATTCTTTACATATGGCTGTACAGCCAAATCACAATACATGAATTACCCGACAAATCCGTTGATGTCAGCTAGCATGGTGAAAAGGAAATTAATATACTTAATTAACAATAATTTCCCTCTCGACAGAAAATATAGATCACCCATGAGATAAAACTGAAGGATATGTCATCAGGCCGATCTATCCACACACTCTTGTGTGCCCCCAATGTACACAAAATGAACAGTATTTAATATGAGCAGTTTATCATAATTCTTAAAGACAACTCTGGAGGTTTGGTGTCCTTGTGATGATGACATTTGAGCAACAAGGCAGCATTATTTTCTAAATGTTTATTAACTCACACTTTGCTGCTGAACAAGAATTCAACAGAATGCTTCAAAGCTCATATTTTTAAGCCCTGTCCATCAAACTGATTACTGTGTACAGCTATTATTAATTATGACATTCAGACCCTTTCATAACTCTCCAGGGTTGATGAGCGCATTTTAATTATTTTAAGTTGCTTGCAAAGAAAAGCTATGTAAAGGAATAAAGAAGTTCCACTTTATTAATCCACAAAAACTAATGCTGTCTGTGAATATTTACTCTTTCCATAGCCATTCCAGAAAAAAAGCCTAATCCAGGAAACCCTAATCCTTTTCACTTATTCTTACTTTTTACAAAACATATAAGGCTGATGAATTTATTAGCACAGAAATACTTTATTGCAATTCATTGATTAACAATATCGTCTTATGAATGAAAATTCAAACAGCAAATTTTATCCTGAATCAAAATCCTGGAATTTCTTCCCAACAACAATAAGGGAGTGCCATCAGAAGGACTGTGGCAATTCAAGCCACTATTCACTACCAGCTTAAGGACCGTGAATGCTGGCTTTGACAGTAGTGCCCAGATCCCCCAAAAAATAATTAAAATGCAAAATAAATCATCAGAGGCAGTTAAATCAACATTTGATCTGTAAAGGGAGACATCACTACAAAGGAAAAGATTGCAATTTATTTATATTTCCAGTTTCCTAAGTACATTAGTGATTTGTCAATGTTTTACTTAAACATTAAAGGAGATATAATAACTGCGGTGAGGTGCCCCAAAACAGTACAGATTACATATTATAAAGAATTTTCAAAGGCCTTGTTACTTTATTTGTTCTCATGATGTGTCCTTCCTCATCCTCATTCCCCCTCATCCATTAGACCCATGACAAACACCCTTATCTTACAGTTATTCCGTTATTGTACTTTAATTTTCTTTCACTACACTCTTGTATTATTCTGCTATTTTCCAATCATCATGTATTTATTGTTCTATTTATCATTATTGTGTAGATACAATTTTCTCTGCGAACAAGAAATTTCATTGCACCCTGGATTATATGACAATAAACTAATAAACAAAATTAAATGAATGATTCCATTCTGACATTATACAGGAATTCCAGAATCTTGCCCTCACAAAATAGCTGAGCTGTCATGAACTTGCAAGAGAATTCCTTTTATGTACTGGTCCTTTCTGTGCATAAAGGGTTAGGATATGCTGCTAAAATAATTTGGATGAAATTTGTATGACCTAGAAACGTGTGCCTGTAGCTTTTATTTATTTTATCTGTTGAAATGTAATAAAAACTTGTTTCAGGTCACATATGGTTCTCTATTGGGAGAAATTAGACTAGGCTCTTCCATTAGTAATTATTATCAGGCATTTATGAGTAATGAGTCGTTTCACAATAGGCTACACAGGATGAAATTTCACCAAGATAAACTCCATAATTACCTAAAACTTGGCTAAAGACAGCCTGTCCCTTTAGACTTTAGGCATACTTCACAGAAACATGCCCTTTGGCCCACCAAGTCCACGCCGACCAGCAATCACCCCATACATTAACACTATCCTGCACACTAGGGACAATTTTACCAAAGCCAATTAACCTACAAACCTGTACATCTGTGTAGTGTGGGAGGAAACGGAAGCACCCAGAGAAAGCCCACGCGGTCACGGGGACAACATGCAAACACTGGACAGACAGCAGCCGAGGTCACAATTGAAGCCGGATCTCTGGCGCTGCAAGGCAGCAACTCTAGCGCTGACCACCGTACTATCCCTTTGCACCTTTTCTGCCATTCATCGATATTGGATGATCTTTGATCTCAATGCCATTTTCCTGCATTTCTTATATCACCTGATCAGCCATGACAGTGGTGGTGGTGCTGGCTCAAAGGATCTATTCCTGCACCTATTGTCTATTATCCCTTTATTCCCTTCATGCCCAGAAAATGACAAGCATGTTTTGAGTGAACTGGATTACTGAAGCTCCACGAGCTTGCAGGATAGGGAATTCTGATGATTCCCCACTCTACCCATTATATAATGCCCTATCCCTCATTCGGAATATTGACATCTGGTTCCACTGATCTCAGCCAAGGGAAAATATCCTCCATGTGTCTATGCTGTTGAACATCTCTAAAAATACAGGCCAAGTCTATTCAATCTCACCTGACCTGACAATCCTAAGAACCAGCCTTTGCTGAACTCCCTCTGTGGCAAATGCATCAGTGTTGAGGTAACATCAGTGTATAGGAGGCGCAGACAACAGTATCTTAGGTGTGTCTTAGGTAAGAATAACATCTTACAAAATCATAGTGAGACATCTTTATTCTGATACTCAACTACTGCTGCAATATGCCAATATTTCATTATCCTGCCTAATTGTTTTCTGCATCTTTATGTTAGCTTTCAGTGACATTCAGAGTCCTTTGAACACTAACATTTTACAATCCATCACCATTTAAAAAAACCTGCATTTCTTTTTTGTGTTCAAAAGAGGACCATATTTTTGCAAACTATACTCCAAATGCATCTCTGGGCCCTGTATCCTCTTAAGGCCTCTTTACATCCACCTTCCTTCTGACAATCCCATCTGGTTTTGTACTTTCAACACTTGAAAATGCACCATTTAGTCCCCTCAGCCAAATCATTGATATTGATTGTGACTAGATGGGCTCCAATCACCGATATGTGGTACCTGTCTTGCCATAGCCTGCCAACCTGAGAGAGTCTTGTTATTCCAACTGGGACAACATAGTAGCACAGCAGTAGAGTTGCTTCCTTACAGTGCCAGACCCTGATCCTGACTACAGTGCAGCCTGTTTGGATTTTGTACATTCTCGCTGTGTCCGTGTGGGTTTTCTCCGGGTGCTCTGGTTTCCTCCCTGGTTCTAAAGATAAAGTTAATTGGCTTCTGCAAATTGTTCCTAGTGTGTAAGATAAAACTTGAGTATGGGTGATTGCTGGTTGGCATGGACTCGATGGGCTGAAAGGTCTATTTCCACGTTGTATCTCTAAACTAAACTAATTATAATACTCTTTGCTTCGTGCCTCTTATCCTGTCTGTTTCTTTTAATCCTCGAGTCAACCATTGTTTCTCCTCAGTCTGCCCGATCTTGCTCTAATTTGCTGAAGCCCTATAAAATGGTTGTCATTTTCTATACAGACCAGTCCCAATCCTCCTCTCCAGGAAGCATATTATCAACCACAAGACATTGAACATCCATTTGATTGGAAATGAACGTTTGTAGTGGTATGATGAAGGGCATATTGCTGCAAGCATCCAGGGCGCCAGTAATGAGTACTATAAAATGTTTAGGTTTTCACCTGATATGCTTATGTTTCCCCCATATTCATTATTTATAAATGTCCTTCAAAGTACCACCAATAATTTCAAAAAGGTAGTTGAATCATTATTAACTGTAGTTTCATTGCAAAATAAAAGGCAATTGAAGAAAAAATTGAGCTGGCATTTGGAAAATGGTTGATTAATTTTACCATCTTGTGTCTCTGAAAATATTTTGAATCATACTACTTAATTTGCACTGATGATCTTAACCAATGTGTAAAATAATTATCACAGTAATTTCACTTTTATATGCATCAGTATGATATATCATAATAACTCATCTAAAAATTATCAGCTATTTAGAAAATAGATAAACAACAGCACATGCCCAAGTAAACAGCTGTCAGTTAATTTTTTCAATCTTTCAAAATGATTTTAATGCACGAATGCCATTATCAGGAAATACATTGGAAAGGCTGTGACACATTTCAGATTTTAGTGTGGTTGCCAATAAAAAAAGATCTGCAAAACTTAATAATGAAAAAAACTGCAAGGTTTGCAACGACAGCCTTAGCACTGTTGAACTAATTCCAGCTGTGTATTTAGTTGGTGAAACATGAAATTTAAATACTTGTCAGCATGTAGAAAGTTTGTGAAGTACAGATTTTGATGTTTCCTTTCTTTTTCCTCTATTACTCCCCCCCCCCCCCCTCTCCCCTCCACATCAGTCTGAAGAAGGGTCTCGACCCGAAACGTCGCCCATTCCTTCGTTCCATTGATGCTGCCTCACCCGCTGAATTTCTACAGCATTTTTGTCTACCTTTGATGTTTCAAATGTTCTATAAGAAACATTTTAATAGTTGCACTTCACGATTAAGGTATGATCCAAGCAGTCCAGATTGGCAGAATAATCAGAAAAAAAAATCAAATACTAGAATTGGCTGACTGGAGGTCCTCATCCATATCTGCATTATGGCCTTGTGATTAAGTAATTAGCCTGATGGAACTGCTGTGTAGTTCCACTATTTGATTTTATCTTCCAACCTATTAACTTCAACTTTAAACTCCAGCTTATTAAGAAATGTGTTGACTCTTAAGTATCTCATCTGTTCAGGGGCAGTTAAGGATAGACAATAGATGTGATATTCTCAATGATGCCAAAATCTTGTTATAAGTAACTACAAACATTAGAAAGTCAACTAACAACCTGACTTTCAAATGTTGTCCTCACGATCATCAACACTCTGTCTGTTTGTATGCATGGTAGTATTTCCAAGTTCTATGAGTATCAGTCCCAGTTTATTTCTTATTTGGTCATTTGGGGTTAAACAGAAACAAGAACAAAATGAGATTAGCCGACTCCATGATCCTGCTTATGCTACTATTGCATAGCTACTAAACAGAATCATTCCAGAGAGAAATATCTACCCATAGGTGAAATTAACTTCTAGTAGGAACAAAGCAAGAAAAAAAGGGGTCAATTTTGGGGGGAAAACCCAGCTAAATGGTAGAGTATACATGTTAGTATAGGTTAAGTGAGCTGTGTAGGAAAGAACTGCAGATGCTGGTTTAAATCGAAGGTAGACACAAAATACTGGAGTAACTCAGCGGGACAGGCAGCATCTCTGCAGAAAAGGAATGGGTGACGTTTTGGATCGAGACCCTTTTTCAGACTGATGTCAGGGGAGTGGGCGGGACAGAGATTGTCAGGGGAATGACTTAACAAGTCTGCCTTACAGGAGTTCAATTTGTGCCTCTGTTCTGCCTTGCTTGCTTAATTCAGACTATGGACACAGATTCAAGTCTAAATCTTTGTTATTTCAAAGACATTAATCAAACGTCCTTGGTCTATGCTTTACTAATTAAAAAGACCTAGCACCCTTTTCTATTATTCATTTAGGCATGCTGA
This sequence comes from Amblyraja radiata, assembly GCF_010909765.2. NCBI lineage: Eukaryota > Metazoa > Chordata > Chondrichthyes > Rajiformes > Rajidae > Amblyraja > Amblyraja radiata. The sequence continues at coordinate 50,176,795 of NC_045960.1, read as the reverse complement.
CATTAATTACTAATCCCTAGCCCTCGGAGAAGCTACGGGCCTTCTTGAGCTGCAGTAGTAGTTTTGTATAATTAAGTGGCTGGCTAAACCACTGGAGAAGGCAGTTAAAAATCAACACTATTGCAATGAGACTCGAATCACTTGTAAGGCAGACAGGTAAGGAGAGCATGTTTTTTTCCCTAATAAGCTTTGGTGAAGCAGTTTTGATTTTTACTACAGCCATAAGCTTAAAGGTCACCATTAACGGATAACAGCTCTTCAGTTAAACAAATTCAAATTCTCAAATAACAAGATAGGATTGAACAAATTTTATCTGAATTAGCATAAGCATGACAATACCAGAATCCCTCATTAAGCCCTGTGCAAGATGTCTTCCTGGTCATATTCATGGTTGTGAAAGGGAAAACTAGCATGTAAAACTGAAAAGTGTTGATGTATAATGGGCAGTATTCAGTAAAGTTTGTCTGGTCAGTTTGCTAAATTAATCTGCCTTAACCGTACCTGAATAATAAATTATATTTGAGACGGGGTTAGAAATTATCTTGTAAAGCCATCGATTTAATGTACGACATGACCACATTTTATCTAAAAGATTGGATATTTTCTTCACATGCAGTAAGCTACCAATATTCATTATTGGAAAAAGATCAGTGTGGACTATTTGGGCAAAAGGACCTGTATCTGTGCAATATGACATGTGAAGGCATAATAAATTTGCGTATACAAAACAGGAAATCTAGCTGGGTTTGAATCTGAAGCAAGTCCTGTCTGTAAGGTTGAACTACACAGCACAGCAATACAATAAGACAACGCAGTGCATTAGAGAGTTTGTATTAGATTGGTGCAGGCGGAGTGTTGTCATGCTTTGAATAATTTCTAACCCCAAAGAAGTACTCATAATGTCTAATCATGTACAATAGTGCATCAAGCTTTAAGATAAAATGATTAATTACTCTCAGGAAATCATCAGATAATTTGCTCACTGACACCAGATATTGGAATATAGTAATTACCTTTGCTCTTGATACTCATGGATAAAATTCCAGTCTGCTCAGTGCATCACCTTTTCCTCCATAACCAGATGAACAGGCTGACAAAGGGGATGGACATTAATTGGGATTTAAATATACCAAGCCTGGTTTCATGACATGATTTTGGAGATGGATGGTCCTTTTCAACTTCAAATGAGTGAAATTCCAAAGTTTAAGACCTTTCAAGGGGCAGGAATGTACGAACTGACAGGTGCTGTTGCACATCTGAATCTATGAAGGACGAGAATAGCCATGGGATAGGCATAGTAAGAGAGTCGGCCATGCAGTTAAAGTGGACTGTACCTAGAGACTATGAATACAGATCATCCTTCAAATGGATAATCAAGAATTATTGTGGGAAAAATATAAAATGGCATGCCTTTCTGTGAGGGAGATTGATCTACTGTGTGTTGGATGTTAGGCATTTAGTTCAGAGGATGGCAAAAGTGTGAAGGGCGGGCCAGGATGTGTTTTGCGTTTCTCAAGACTGTCTTCAAAAAAATAAACAAACATTTTAGCAGCACAGTGGTGCAGTGATAGAGTTGGTACCTTACCGCACCAGTGAGTGAGGTTCGATCCTGACTATGAATGCTGCCTGTGCGGAGTTTGCATGTTTTCCCTGTGACTGTGTAGGTTTCCTCCGGGCACTCTGATTTTCTCCCACATTCCAAAGACGTGCAGATTTGTAGGTTAATTGGCTTCTGTAAATTGTCTCTAATGTATAGGATAGAGTTAGTGTATGGGTGATTGTGGGTCGGCGCAAACTTGGTGGACCAAAGGGCCTGTTTCCACGCTGAATGTCTAAACTAAAAAAATTTGCAGATGCAGAAATCAATTTTTCTGACTCCCATATGATAGTAATGGCCACGTCTTTTATGTTTTTATTAGGGGTCAGGAATAACAGTGCTCTTTTAATCTGAAATGACGTTTGTATTTTGTGAGTGGATGTAATTACTGAATTGCAACTAAATGAGATACTGATCACTGTAGGGGAATGAAATGCAATCTACTTTAAAGTCTTTTGACATAATCACAAAGGCATACTAAAAAGATGGACATTTTAATTTGAAATTCTCTCTTCACTCTATCCAGGCTCTATTATCAAATCTTACCTCCAAAATATAAAAAACACAAGGAAATGATTTTCTGATTTTATTATTTTAAACATAAGCCACAAACTCGTCTCATAGAGCTACTTGCAAATGGATTGTTTTCAACAGTTACCAGCACCCTGTTTCCCCATGCCCTCTTTAGCAGTAAGAAAAATACTAATGAGCCAAAACAGATGATGTGTCATTTCAAGTAGACAATTCATCATGTTCAAGGAATGACCTGAAGATTTGCACATCTGGCAGATCTGCTGTAATATTTGGATTCCTTATTAAATGGGGAGATTTTTAATTTCTAAACTTGCAACACAACACTTATTTTCTGGAACAAACAATTGTAAATCGGTGCATCACTGCATCTATTGTTTGGAGATAAGCAAGTTGATTTCAAGTGAAGTCAAGTTTTATTGTCATATTTATTTGGAGGAAACTGATTGATGGCAACACCATTGAATATAAAGGCCAGGTGGTTAGACTCTCCTGTGAGAAATGGTCACTGCCTTACACTTCTATTTGCGGTTTATTGTCTTTCCCTGAATGTTCTCAAGGACTTGCTGATGTGGCATGGGTTAGAGTCATACATGTGGTTGGATTATTCAGCGTATGATCAACCTGTGTCAATAAATCCTGGACCATGGTAACATATATGCTTAACCATGCACACTACAGATTGATGCAAGCATGTTTTCTGTGACGGACCGAAAATTATCATGACATGGCCATAGCATGGGTCGTTATTGCTATTGGTACAGAAACACACTTGCTTCCCACATAATTTATCCACAACAAAATATACAGGTTGCAAGGAAATTTCTAAAGGCATTTTATGATAATAGCTGTTAAAACCGACTATACCCATCTGACAGGTTAAACATTACACTAACTGACAAGAGATGGCCAAAGGACATAACTGCAGCAAATGTTCTTTTGGTAATATGTTTAAAGGTGTCAAAATGCCACATTACAGGGCATTCAGATTAAATTTATGTGTTGTGAACAGCAATGAAGATACCCAGTTTGTATGCACCAGATTTTTTTAAATCATTGATAAAAGCTGTTTCCATCATTCCCACTTCAGAATTAACGTTAAAACTTCAACTGAAATATCTCCTGACCAAATTTGTGATGTATATGACCGACTGTAGAAGTAAAACCTGGATAAATCCATATAATTGTGAATGTTGCTCAATAAATAACTGTACTGATACTTCATATTAAGAGCATTGATTTGCCGTTAAAATTAATTCTGTAATAACGTGTCAACGGTAGCAGTGACAATCGAACACTGCGGTTTTAATGTTTCACATGTTCACAATTTAATTAATCCATCTTTATGGATTAAAACAAATAATAACATTGGGATTTAAAACACATTTGATTGCATTCCGTTATCAAACAGTCAAATTTCGCTCTGAAGACAATTCCAGCACAGTAGGGTCGGGGGGGGGGGGGGCTGTGAATCAGTGCGGGATGGGGGCGGAGGGTGAGAAGGCAAGGTGCGGGATGGATGGATTGAGGCAGGGGAATTAGTGCGTGTTGGTTGGAATAGGTAAAATTGTGAGGGGAGAGCGCGGGGGATGGATCAGTACGGAATTGACGGGGGGCATCAGTACAGGATCAATGGGGGGGATCAGTACTGGATGAATGGGGGTTCAATACAGGATGAATGGAGGAATCGTTACAGGATGGATGGGATATTGTTACAGGATAGATGGGGGGGTCAGTGCAGTGTGGATCAGAGGGCCTGTGCAGGATGAATGGTGGGATGGCTACAGGATGAATGGGCCGAGCAGTAAAAGATGAATGGAGGGATCAGTACAGGATGAATGAGGGGATCAGTAAAAGATGAATGAGGGAATCAGTATAGGATGGATCGGGGGGGATCAGTATAGGTTGAATGAGGGGATCAGTACAGGATGAATGGGGGGAGGCAGTGCAGGATGGATGGGAAAGGGGGTGAGTACAGGATGAATTGGGGGACCAGTGTAGGATGGATGGGGGGGTGGCAGGAGAATCAATGCGAGGTGAATAGGGAGATCAGTGCAGGATGAATAGATGGGGGTGGGGGTAGATGGGGAGGGGAGCACAGGGGATGTCAGTGAGGACGGGATAGAGGCGAGAATGGGGATCAGTGTAGAGGAGGGGTCCCAAGATGAGGGGAGACAGGAGGGGGGGGGAGAGGGGGGGGGAGAGGGGGGAGAGAGAGGGAGAGGTCAGCGCTCATTGGACAGGGACAGTATCATCGCCCCGCTGCCTTGGCCGTCTCTGTCCACTGCCAAGTGCTGCCGCCAAAGGGGGAGGCCGTTGGGATCTCCTCGCCACCGCCTCCCCTCCTCCACCAGCCAACAGCAAGGTGCGGGGCCGAGCGGTGCAGGTGCCTCAGACGGCGAAATGGGGGCCTCCCCCTCCCTCCCTCCTCCCGGCCTCGGCGTATGGGAGGGTTTGTTTTGAAAGCGGTATCGCTGTTAGTGTATTGGCAAGCAGCAGCCGCAATCAGGGCGGGCGGGCGGGTGGGGTACTGGAGGAGGAGCCATTGTCGCTGTCGCTGCCAAAGATCCTATAGTTGGCCGCTGATGTGCGGGGCCCATCATTCGCTCTAACCCTCTGTCACCCCACACCCCGTATCTTTGCTCCGCTCTACATCGTCGGCGCCGACACGAAACGTCACGTTAATTTTCTCCAGAGATGCTGCCTGACCCACTGAGTTACTCCAGTTTTTCGTGTCTATCTTTGGTATAAACCAGTATCTGCAATGCCTTAAGGCCGGCCCTGGTGGGACTGTCGTATGATGAAACAATGGAACAACTGGGCTTGTATTCGCTGGAATTTAGGATGAGAGGAGATCTTATAGAAACACATACAATTATTAAGGATTGGACACTCCGGAAGTGGCGGCGCTGCCTTGCAGCTGCGGCTCGCCTGCAGTCCGTTTGTCTTTTCTGTTTTTTGAGCGTGTCAGATTCGGATTCAATTTATTGTCATTGCACTTTTCAGTGCAACAAAATGGTTTAGCCTGCAGTCATAACATAGAATAAATAACAAACACTCAACACAGTTTAAAGTCCCAAAGTCATTGTCTCTTCCCTCCTTGCTCTCCCTCTGCGCTGAGGCAATCCAAGCCTCCGATGTTGTGACCCCGCGGGGTGATGGTAAGTAAGTCCCGCGGCTGAATCCGAGCTCCGCGAACGGGCCGGTTCAAACTCCGCGGCCCGGGGCGGTCGAAGCTGCCGAAGCTGCCGCCCTCCAGTCCAGCGGAGACACAGCTGTGGTTGCGGGAGCTCCGGAAAAACAGGTCACCACCTTCGATTCATCGTCGCCCAAGATGAGCGGAGAGCACAGGAGATCGATACCAGGCACCCCCTGCATGGACACACAGCACCTTCACCCCGACTGAAATCCAGAGCCAGTTTCTTGCAGACAGTCCCACCTCTCCAGACAACCAAAGAAACAGCAAGGACCAACATCTGGAAAGATGAATGGAACCAGCTCAACACACGAGCCCACGACTGGATGGAGAGAGGAATCTCTCCGACTGAATGCCTCGCCAGCGGGCACGACCTCCCATGGCCAACCTGGAAGACCCTCAACAGATTACGAGTGGAGCAGGGGAGGTGCAAAGCACTTATGAAAGCATGGAACTACCAGGCAGAAGACACATGCAGCTGTGGAGCAGTACAGACAATGTCCCACCTACTGGAGTGTGATGACGCCCCCCAGTGCAGCCCCCAGGACCTGGCTGAACCGACTCGACCAGCTGTGACCTGCGCCAGATACTGGCAGAACAACATCTGAGATTGCAACGGACTCGAAGAAGAAGACCTGCGAGCTCCCGATGATGTCGCCTACTGGCCCGCGGCAGAGCCTCCGAGGCTCCAAAGTCGGGTCGGAAGTTGGGTCAACCACACCCCCGAAGTCGGCCAGCCTCGCGTTGGTAAGTCCTGGCTCTGCCTCCGCAGCCTCGAGGTCGGTCGCAGTTGGAGGCCGCCAGCTCCGCGATAGGCCTCAGCGCAGACGGACACGGAGACGGGGGATACGGCAGGAAAGGTCGCATCCCCCTCCCGAAGGAAGAGTCAAAAAACATGTTCCCGGTGTTGTGGGATTCCAGAACTGAGATGAGGAAAAACTTTTTCACACAGGGAGTTGTGAATTTGTGGAATTCTCTGCCTCAGAATGCCGTGGAGGCCAATTCACTCGATGCATTCAAAGGATAGTTAGGTAGAGTTCTTAGGGCTAGCGGAATCAAGGGGTATGGAGAGAAGACAGGAACGGGGTACTGATTGTGGATCATCAACCATGATCACATTGAATGTCGGTGCTGGCTCGAAGGGCAGAATGGCCTACTCCTGCACCTATTGTCTATTGATGCACACATGCTTGCAAAGGATTATTGCAAGGTTTTGAAATCTAAACTTAGAACAATCTGCTTTTTTCTAAAGGCCCTGCCATCAGTGGCAAATAATCAGTATAGGAGGCACATACACATCCATTGTCAATGTATAACTAATAATTAAGTATTTTCATGAATTCAAATCATTACAACACAGAAATAGTCTGCTCAGCCTTCTGAGCCCATGTTGGTGTTTAGCATTTACATCATTCTTGTAATAATTTAATTTGAACTGCCCTGTACCATCTATTAATTGCCTCCCTACCACTCCCAGAATTTGCCATTTACCTACACATTAGGACAATTTATGGGATATGGGATATGGGAAGAAGCCACAGCATCTAGAGGAAACCTACACTGTCACAGAGAATGTACAAACTGCACACAGACAGCACTTGAAGTCAGGATTGAACCAGCTGCTGGAACTATGTAGCGAGCGGCAGCTCTACTCGCTAGATCACTGCCATCCATTTGATCCAAAGCTGCAGCTTTTTAAATATTTATAGCTTTACTAACAACACAATGCATGCTCATTATGAAAGTTTAACAATCCTCTATCTGAAGTTGATCTTGCTTACTATAAAGACATAAAATACTGGAAATGCTCAATACGTCAGGCATAGAAATTAGGAAATGGAAACATTCCAATAAAAAAATAATTAAAACTGAAACATCAACTGTTTTCTTTCCAAAGATAGCTTGATCTGCTCACCATTAAAAAAAAATCCTAGCACATGCTTTTAAATGACTGCGCTAATTAAAAGAGGAAATTATTTAGCCATCTGCATGATCAAATAAATGGTGTGCAAATGGTGCACATTTGGAAGTACCATTGAAGTAGTTTGCATTGGCGATGTTGAAGATGCATGTTGCAATACTCACCGGGGAGATTTGTGGAGCAGCAGCACTATTGTTCAGTGGTAAGGCAGCAGTAGCAATTCACTCTTCACAGATATAAAAACAAATCATGTAAAATGCTGCACTACTGCTTCACATGTGAAATCTTTATCAAAACTGTCTGCACAAATAGAAATATAGAAAAAAGTTTGCACGAGTAGGCCATTCGGCCCTTTGAGCCAGCACTGCCATTCAATATGATCATGGCTGATCATCCAAAATCAGTACCCCGTTCCGGTTTTTCCCCCTTATCCCTTGATTCCCTTCGCTCGAAGAGCAAAATCGAACTCTCTCTTGAACACATCCACTGAATTGGCCTCCCCAACTTTCTGGGTGAAAATTGTTTTCCTCATCTCAGTCCTAAATGGCCTCCCCCTTATTCTTAAACTGTGACCTCTGGTTCTGGACTCCCCCAACATCGGGAACATTTCTCCTGCATCTACCCAGTCCAATCCTATAAGATTCCCTCTCATCCTTCTAAATTCCAGCGAATACAAGCCCAGTCAACCCATTCTTTCATCATACTTCAGTCCCGCCATCCCGGAAATTAACCTGGTGAACCAATGCTGCACTCCCTCAATAGCAATAATGTCCTTCCTCAAATTAGACCAAAATTGCACACAATATTCCAGGTGCGGTCTCACCAGGACCCTGTACAACTGCAGTAGGGCCTCCTTGTTCCTAAACTCAAATCCTCACGCAATGAAGGTCAACATGCCATTGGCTTTCTTCACTGCCTGCTGTTCCTGCATGCTTACTTTAAGTGGCTGATTTGCAAGCACACCCAGGTCTCGTTGCACCTCCCCTTCTCATAATCTGACACCATTCAGATAATAATCTGCCTTCCTGTTCTTGTCACCAAAGTGAATAATCTCACATTTATCCACATTATACTGCAACTGCCTTGCTTCTGCCCACTCCCCCAACCTGTCCAAGTCACCCTGCAGCCTCATCGCATCCTCCTCGAAGCTCACACTGCCACCAAGCTTTGTATCATCCGCAAACTTAGAGATGTTACATTTAATTCCCTTGTCTAAATCATTAATATATATTGTAAACAACTGTGGTCCCAGCACCGAGCCTTGCGGCACCCCACTAGTCACTGCCTGCCATTCTGAAAAAAACACATTAATTCCTACTCTTTGCTTCCTGTTTGCCAACCAGTTCTCTATCCATGCCAATACCCTATCCCAATACCATGTGCTCTAATTGTGCACATTAATCTCTTGTGTGGGACCTTGCCAAAGGCTTTTGAAAGTCCAGATACACCACATCCACTGGCTCTCCCTTATCAATTCTACTTGTTACATCCCCAAAAAATTCCAAAAGATTGGTCAAGTATGATTTCCCCTTCATAAATCTATGCTGACTTTGTCTGATCCCGTCACTGCTTTCCAAATGCACTGCTACAAAATCTTTAATAATCGACACCAGCATCTTCCCCACTACCGATGTTAGGCTAACTGATCTATAAATCCCTGTTTGCTCTCTTCCTCCTTTCTTAAAAAGTGGAGTTACATTGGCTACCCTCCAGTCCACAGGAACTGATCCAAAGTCGAGGGAACATTGAAAAAAGATCTCCAATGCATCCAATCTTTTCTAGGGCCACCACCTTGAGTATTCTGGGATGCAGACCATCAGGCCCTGGGGATTTATCTGCCTTCAGTCCAAACAGTTTACCGAACATCATTTTCTGACTAATGTGGATTCCCTTCAGTTCCTCCCTCCCACTAGATCCTCGGTCCCTGAGGATTTCCAGGGGATTGCTTGTGTCTTCCTTTGTGAAGACAGAACCAAAGTACTTAATTAACTGTTCTGCCATTTCCTTGTTTCCCAATATAAATTCACCTGTCTCTGACTGTAAGGGACCTACATTTGTCTTCATTAATCTTTTCCTTTTTACATACCTAAAGAGACTTTTACAGTTATTTTTACAAAGCATCTACAACTCTCGTATTTCTTTACTGCCTGGATTAATGGATCTGCTTTCCAGTACTTTTTAAAATTTAAGATTCTAATATTTTTTTAATTTTTGGTTCAAGGTAATCTCCACCATATTTTGTATTGGCAACAATTTGTATTTATATCACCCCTTTTAATGTGTTAAATTGCCTCATTGCTTCACAGGGGTAAAATAATCCCATAGCAACACATAGGGAGATATCAACACAGATGACCAAAAAATTGATAAGATTGATTAAGACATTTCATCGCAAAAGATGTAAGAGGCGAAGATGTGTAATGCCTTCGAGCAGGAATTACAAAACTTAATTCCTAAGCAGCTGAAGGTGTAGCTATCAATAGGCAATAGACATAGACAATAGGTGCAGGAGTAGGTCATTCGGCCCTTCGAGCCAGCACCGACATTCAATGTGATCATGGCTGATCATCCCCAATCAGTACCCCGTTTCTGCCTTCTCCCCATCCTGACTCCGCTATTTTTAAGAGCCCTATCTAGCTTCTCTCCAGAGAACCTGCCTCCACCACCCTCTGAGGCAGAGTATTCCACACTCACCACTCTCTGTGAGAAAAAGTGTTTCCTCATCTCCGTTCTAAATGGCTTACTCCTTACTCTTAAACTGTGGCCCCTGGTTCTGGACTCCCCCAAAATCGGGAACATGTTTCCTGCCTCTAGCGTGTTCAAACCCTTAACAATCTTATATGTTTCAAAGAGATCCCCTCTCACCCTTCTAAACTCCCGAGTGTACAAGCCCAGCTGCTCCATTCTCTCAGCATATGACAGTCCCGCCATCAGGGAATTAACCTTCTAAACCTACGCTGCACTCCCTCAATAGCAAGAATGTCCTTCCTCAAATTAGGGGACCAAAACTGCACACAATACTCCAGGTGTGGTCTCACTAGGGCTCTGTACAACCGCAAAAGGACCTCTTTGCTCCTATATTCGATCCCTCTTGTTAAAAAGGCCAACATGCTATTCGCTTTCTTCACTGCCTGCTGTACCTGCATGCTTACTTTCATAGAATGATGTACAAGGACCTCCAGATCCCGTTGTACTTCCCCTTTTCCCAACTTGACGCCATTTAGATAGTAATCTGCCTTCCTGTTTTTGCTACCAAAGTGGATCACCTCACATTTATCCTCATTAAACTTCATCTGCCATGCATCTGCCCACTCCCCCAACCTGTCCAAGTCACCCTGCATTCTCATAGCATCCTCCTCACAGTTCGCACTGCCACCCAGCTTTGTGTCATCTGCAAATTTGCTAATGTTACTTTGAATCCCTTCATCCAAATCATTGATGTATATTGTAAATAGCTGCGGTCCCAGCACCGAGCCTTGCAGTACCCCACTATTCACTGCCTGCCATTCTGAAAGAGACCCATTAATCCCTACTCTTTGTTTCCTGTCTGCGAACCACTTCTCTATCCATGTCAGCACTCTACCCCCAATACCATGTGCCCTAATTTTGCCCACTAATCTCCTATGTTGGACCCTATCCAATGCTTTCTGAAAGTCCAGGTACACTACATCCACTGGCACTCCCTTGTCCATTTTCCTAGTTACATCTTCAAAAAATTCCAGAAGATTAGTCAAGCATGATTTCCCCTTCGTAAATTCATGACTCGGACCGATCCTGTTACTGCTATCCAAATGTTCGGCTATCTCATCTTTTATAATTGACTCCAACATCTTCCCCACCACCGATGTCAGGCTAACTGGTCTATAATTCCTTATTTTCTCTCTCCCGCCTTTCTTGAAAAGTGGGATAACATTAGCTACCCTCCAATCCACAGGAACTGATCCTGAGTCTATAGAACATTGGAAAATTATCACCAATGCATCCATGATTTCTAGAGCCACTTCCTTAAGTACCCTGGGATGCAGACCATTAGGCCCTAGGGATTTGTCACTATTCAGTCCAATCAGTCTATCCAACACCATTTCCTGCCTAATGTGGATTTCCTTCAGTTCTTCCGTCACCCTGGATCCTCTGGCCACTACTATATCAGGAAGATTGTTTGTGTCTTTCTCAGTGAAGACAGATCCAAAGTACCTGTTCAACTCATCTGCCATTTCCTTGTTTCCCATAATAAATTTAACTTTTTCAGTCTTCTAGGGTCCAACTTTGGTCTTAACTAAATTTTTCCTCTTCATATACCTAAAGAAGCTTTTACTATCCTACTTTATATTCTTGGCTAGCTTACCTTCGTACCTCATCTTTTCTTCCCGTAGAGTCTTTTTGGTTATCTTCTGTTGTTCTTTAAACATTACCCAATCCTCTTGCTTCCCGCTCATCTTTGCTACGTTGCACAGCTTTGCTTTAATTTTTATACTGTCCCTGACGTCCCTTGTCAGCCATGGTCATCCCTTTCTCCCCTTGGAATATTTCTTCCTCCTAGGAATGAACTGATCCTGCACCTTCTGTAATATTCCTAGAAATACCTGCCATTTTTGTTCCACTGTCATCCCTGCTAGTGTATTGCCTTCTCCCTGGTAGGCTCCAATACAAGCTGTTCTAAGAATCCATCACGAAGGCACTCCACAAAGTCCCCTTCTTGGGGTTCAGTACCAACCTGATTTTCCCAATCTACCTGCATGTTGAAATCTCTCATAACAACCACAGCATTACTTTTGCTACATGCCAATGTTAACTCTTGATTCAACTTGCGCCCTATGTCCAGGCTGCAGTTTGGGGGCCTGTAGATTAGTCCCATTAGGGTCTTTTTACCCTTACAATTCCTTAGTTCTATTCATACTGACTCCACATCTCCTGTTTCAATGTCACCCCTTGCAAGGGACTGAATTTCATTCCTCACCAACAGAGCAACCCCACCCCCTCTGCACTGTCTGTCTTTTCAATAGGAGGTATACCCTTGAATATTCAGTTCCCAGCCCTGGCCCTCTTGCAGCCATGTCTCTGTAATTCCCACAACATCATACTTGCCAGTTTCTAACTGAGCTTCAAGCTCGTCCACTTTATTCCTTATACTTCGCGCATTCATATACAACACTTTGACCTCCGTATTCACTTCCCCCCTCACACCGCTCGCAATTGGCCCTGACCTTACTCTGTTGTCCATTGTCGAGCTTTCCTTCCCATTAATTCGAGAATCTTTTGTAATTTTTCCAGTAGTCACCTCCCCTTCAACTCCTTCTTTATACTCCCAATTTGTCAATCCCTCCCCCCCTTCCCCACTATTTAATTTAAACCCACACGTGTAGCCCTAGAAAACCTGCCTGCCAGAATGTCGGTTCCCCTCCAGTTAGGGTGTAACCCATCCCTTTTGTACAGGTCACCCCTACCCCAGAAGAAATCCCAGTGGCCTATAAATCTAAATCCTTGCTCCCTGCTCCAGCCCCTCAGCCACACATTCAGATCCCCTATCTCCCTGTTCCTGTCCTCACTAGCACGAGGTACAGGAAGCAATCCAGAGATTACCACCCAGGAAGTCCGGTATTTCAGTTTTCTTCCCAACTCCCTGAACTCGTGTTGGAGAACCTCCTTCCTCTTCTTCCCGATGTCGTTTGTGCCTACGTGCACAACTTCTGCCGGTTGTTCACCTTCTCTCTCGAGGATGTTCTGAATTCGGCTCGTGACATCGTGACAGGGAGACAACAGACCATCCTCGCATCTCGTCTGCAGAATCTCATGTCCGCTCCTCGGACAATGGAGTCACCCACCACTAGGGCCCTGCCCGATGTCGGTCTCGCCGGTCGAGCCCCATCTCTGGGATTGGAGCCACCGACATGTCCGCCGCTCGGACTGGAAACATCGTCTCCCCGGACAGTTCCCAAGAGGGCGTACCTGTTTTCATTAGGCACAGCCACCTGGTTCTTCTGCACTCCACCATTTCCACCCTTTCTCTCCGTCACACACCTTGGTTCTTCCTGTATCCTTGGCGTGACTACCTCACTGTAGGTCCTGATCGGGAAACTCTTGTTTCCCGGATGGCCCTGAGGTCATCCAGCTGCTTCTCCAGTGCCCCAACACGGTCCTTTAGGAGCTGAAGCTGGACGCACTTGCCCAGTTGCAGCAGCCGGAGGCTCCATCCATGTCCCTGGGCTCCCACATTCTGCAAGCCTCACACTGTCTCATCTGCCCCGACATGTGTTCACCGCGTTCCGTCCTCTCGAGCTTTATGCGTAGCCTCCTCTCCTCAGCCTCCTCGCCGAAGACTCGAGCCAAAGACTCACACTTTACTCACAAGGCCACTCCCTCACTGCTGCTCCATAAGAGCCGTCATGCTTATATTGACGGATAAATTGCCTAATTTACCAATTTACAAACCAAATTCCTCAGTTTTAAACTGTTTTCCCCCTCTGACTCCCTTCTAACTCTCCTCCCACTCGGGCTAGAGCCAATCACTGCTTTTTCCTCCTTCTCTTTGCTGCTGTTTCTTCAAAATCCACGGGAGCTCTGAATTACGTCTGTCTGTCCTTTGCCTCTCTTTTTAAACTGCTTTCCCCCTCTGACTCACTTCTAACTCTCCTCCCACTTGGGCTAGAGCCAATCACTGCTTTTTCCTGCTTCTCTTTGCTGCTGCTTCTTCAAAATCCACGGGTCCTCGGAGTTCTTAGTCAACAGAGGACTTAGTTTAAATTTATAAATAAAATAGGACTGGATTATTCTAAAGGTGTGGCATGGACAATGGGATTGAGAATGTCCTCCCTTGCTCTAATGATCATATGGTCAAAATTGGATAGTGGCACTTAAGAGGCCTTTGGAACCTGTGTTCTAGTGAAAATGATCCAAGTCTGTCCAACCTCTCCCTGTGGATAAAACCCTTTAATCATTCTGGTATTCTGTATTTAAGGTAACATTAATGACCTGGTATCATTCTGGTAAACCACCTCTGCACCCTTTCCAAATCATGCACATTCTTCCTGTAATAGGGTGACTACAACTGCATCCAATATTCCGAATGCAGTCAAACCAAAGTCCTATAAAACAGTCACATCAGCGGCTGTATTTCCTGAGGTCTCTGAGGAGAGCAAACGTCTCACAGCCGCTGCTGCTGTCCTTCTACCGATGCGCCGTGGAAAGTATCCTCTCCTATGGAATCCTGGTGTGGTTTGCTAGCTGTATTGTGGCTGAGAGGAGGGCGCTGCAGGGAATGATAAAAACTGCACAGAGCATTACAAACGCTCAACTGCCCTCCTTGGATGATATATATAGGGCCCGATGCTTGCGCCGGGCCACAAATATCAAGCAGGACACATCCCACCCTGCCAACCACCTTTTCACTCTGCTACCCTCTGGGAGGCGATTCAGGTCTCTGAAGGCTCGCATTGGTAGACTAAAAAATAGTTTCTACCCATGTGCGATAAAAGAGCTTAATTCCAACAGAGAACACTGGGGAAGCAAAATGTAATTCCAAGAAATGCCGCCAAATTCTTTTAAATTCTTTTTAAATACTTATTTATTATTTTACTAGTAGGTGTACATATGTGTCAATGGTTGTCGTGTTTGTATTTTTTTTAGCCGGAGGAGATGTAATGGAATTTCGTTGCACAGTATTGTGCAATGACAATAAACGTATTCATTCATTCATTCATGACTTCCTGACTCTTATGCTCGATGCTCCAACCAATGAAGGCAAGCATACCTTATGTCTTCTTTACCACTCTATCTACTTGTGTTATGACGCTCAGGGGATTATGGAATTGGTCCCCAAGATCCCTCATCTCTCATATTCTTGTCTCTCCAGTCACTCTTGTTCAATATAAGCACTAGAAATCAAGCACATGCAGAGCTCACCTTTCCAATTTACTATTTACTCAGATAATGGGTGCAGCTTTGTTCATTCTTTGCTAAAGACCATATAATGGTCAGATGCTCCTAGATCTGGCTATAAATTTCTCCAATGACTCCAAGGAATGAAGATCTGTCTATAGGTGATCAAGAATGAAGCTTTGTTCTGAGCCAACTGATTACACTTTTCTAACATTATATATTGTAGAATACTTGCATAACATTAGTCATAGAAGATGTTACGTTACACTAGGAATATTTCGTATTATTTGCAGATGTGAATGGTCGTATGTACCCAGGTACAGTGATGATTAACCTCAAGTCGTCTGCTGATTTATGTAACTGAGGGTTGCAGGATCAAATATATCCAATAATGTGGAAGTAACAGACTAAATTAAGTTGTGGAGGTACATGATAGATAAATATTCTGAGATACCAGAGATTGCAGATGCTGGAATCTGGCACAAAAAGATCAGCTAGAGTAACTCAGCAGGTCATGCAACATCTGCAAAAAATGGATGGTTGAGATTCTTCCTCTTGAATGAAATAGAAGAGGGGAAGTAGCCAGTATAAAGAAGTGGGGGAGAGGGGTGGAACAAAAGCTACCAAGTAATCGGTTGATGCAGGCGTTGATTGGGAGATAAGAGTCAAGTGGAGATGGTGACATAGGTAATATGGAGGTGACGTGGAGGTAACAAATGGCTGCAGATTCTGGAACCTGATAAGAAGGTGAAAATTGGAAACAAATAAGAAGGGATAGTGGAAGATTGGAGCAACAGAGTGAGGTGAGGAGACTATCCAGTGAGAGGAATGTGGGGTGATGACCAGATGGGGTAGGTGGGCAAAGCCATCGCCTAGTCTAAGTTTGGTCCCATTGATGTAGAGGGGGCAACATCGAGAATATTGATTGCACCAGACAATGTTGATTTTTATTTCATTATGGCTGAATTTAAAAAGTTTAATCGTTAATCTAAAGTGATGCACAGTTGACAAATTTATTAATTGGTGGGATTTTGGAGTGGTGATTCTCAGAATTCCACTTCAATAAAAGCAAAATGCAACTGAAGATTAGATACATTCATGTTGCCTGAAATAAAGAAGAACTTGATGATGTGGATTACATTGGGCCCTGGCCAGGTCTTGGATTGACTGAATGCTGTGGCTTTTCCGTTAGATGGAGCAAATGGAACTAAGCAGCAGAAGCCAACACCCATCCCATGGGCAGTCCAAAACTAAAGCTATTTTAATAATCAATAAGACAATTAAAAATAATCCAGAATAAACCTGCTAATTAGCTAACATTTTAATATTAAACTTTTGGCTTAAAAAAACCCAACTAATTGCTTTCACTTTTGCAATGAAGGTCAGCCACCACATTCAAATCAACAGGATCATGCACCACTTAAAGGACCAGGTGTGCAGCCAAATTTGATTACACTGTGACACGTCTCAATTCGCCATCCTCCAACCTCCTGCAGCTTCCCAAGTGTAAAAATCAGGAAAGTGCCGACACACACTGCAAGTCGCAGACACTTCTGCACAGAACCACTGGTTAGCCAGCAGCATACTCCTACTCATCAGCCACGGTTGTTTATCTCACTATCGTAGCTATTGGCTCTGATCCACTGCAATTAGAAAGCAATAAAGCATAGAATCTTGGTTCTAATCTGTTCCTGAATCCTGCAGAATCCACAATGACTTCAAAGTGAGCTCTTGTTCTGTGAAGTAAAACAGAAACCTGTACTCTACTTCACCCAGCACGAATGCACAAAGCCCTTGGTTCTATCCCAGATGATAATTTGAATGCCTTCTGAAAAAGGGAACTATTCTCCAGTGCCAAAAAATTTCCCACAAGGGTATTGAGTACAGGACGTTGTTAAGGCTACATTTGATGTCTGGTTGCTTGGCTAGGATGTCATTAAACTGAAAATGGTTAAAAAAAAGATATACAAAAATATTACTGGGTCTGGAGGGTTTGAGATAAGGAGGCTGGATAGGCTGGAGAGTATGGGTGGTCTTACAGAGGTTTATGTAATCATAAAGGCCATTGATAAGGTGAATAGCCATGTTTTGTTTTCCCCCAGGGTAGGTGATTCTAAAACTAGGTTTTAAGGTGATCAGGGAAAGATTTAAAAGGTCCCCGAGAGGCAACCTTTTCACACACCGCATGTGGATCGAATTACCATAAGAAGTGATGGAGGCAGATAAAATCGCGACATTTAAAAGACACTTGGTTGGAAACATCGTTAGGCAAGGTTTGGATGGTGGGGGGCAGACAGATGCAAGAAAAGGTAGCTCAGCCAGATGTGCAACTTGGTTGGCATGGGCAAGATCAGCCAAAGGATGTTTTCTCTGCTGGATAGCTCCATGATTCTAAGGCACTCACATTTTCTTTTATATTGCAACATAAAACATCAAAAACATGCAGAACTAAAGGCGAAGTGCTAATTCATGCAATAAATCAGCAAAGATCCTACAGAAAGAGCAGACTCAAGGGGCTGATTGACCTATTCCTGCTCCTAATCCGCATGTTCGTAAATTGTCAAATTCTGGAAACTGATTGCAAACAGTATGGCTGTTCTCGTGAGAGGAATTACTTCAGCAACCTACCAGCAAAGGTTGCAAATGAGTAAGAAAATGTATGCAAAACCTGAAAGCAAATGTTCACCATGTTGAAAACTACCATGGTGAATAGAAATTTTCAAACGATTCAGGAAGAAACTTATCACAAACTGAGCACATCAGACATCATCCAAACAGATAGCGTGCTAAAATGTGGGAAATTTATATGCACAAACCAATTGGAAAATGTAACAAACGTTGCCACTATAGTACAACATGTAAACAGAATAACAGTAGTCACGTGAAGGTACACAAAATTGCTGGAGGAACTCAGCGGGTGCAGCAGCATCTATGGAGCGAAGGAAATAGGCGACGTTTCGGGCCGAAACCCTTCTTCAGACCCTTCGCTCCATAGATGCTGCTGCACCCGCTGAGTTCCTCCAGCAATTTTGTGTACCTTCGATATTCCAGCATCTGCAGTTCCCTTTTGAACACAACAGTAGTCACGTGCATTGCTGCCTTCTATATTTTAAGTATCAGAGATATTGAGTCATTAGTTGAATCATACTCAGTCCTGATAATAACATTAATGTAGACACAAGGAACTGCAATTGCTGGTTTACAAAAAAAGTCAGTGCTGGATTAACTCAGGCAGTATCTTCAAAGTAGGCATAACCTGAGGACCTCCTTCACTTTCACATATATTCTTTCCCCTGGCTACACAATTTGCATGTCTTCTACTATATCCCACATTTTTGAGATGTTGTCTGATCCACTCAGTTACTCCAACACTTTGTCTCTTTTTTCATTAAATTGTATGTGCTGATTTCAATTATTGTCTCTATAATGACGTAACACCTCATGTTCCTTGCCCAAAACAAAATGCCTTTTTCCTAAAACAAAAATATCGGAATATCTTCGGAATTTATTTACCAGCATGTTCCCTGGATTACAAGGTATAAATTATAAGGAGAGGTTGGACAGATTTAATTGTTTTCTCTGGAATTCTGGAAGTTGAGGAACACACTGCCAATTGAACTGTGAATTGTGAAGCCAGAGAAGGGGATAGGAGAAGGGAAAGGTGTGGTGGTGGAGGCTGATAGGATATTAATGTTTAAGCGGCGTTTATGGATAGAGGGAAAAGAGGGATATGGATCATGTGTGGGCAGAAGAGATTGGTATTATCTTGGCATCATGCTCAGCAAAGTCATTGTGAGGAAAAGGTCCTCTTCCTGTGCTGTATGGTTCTTCGCTCTATGTGCAAATTAGTTCTAAACTACATCAAACATGCTGCAATCTAGTTAGAAATAATGAATAAATGGGTTTATATCAAAGATTTGATTCATATTAAACTTACTCCTGGAAATCCATGTTTTTCAGTAGCAGTCCAATAAGGTTGAAACCTAACATTCGCAGAGGAGCTCATTAAACAAACAATGAGATGCATCACAAAATGTTTAAATAAGTTTTGGTATATCATTTTAATTTATAAATATTTAACTACAGCGGCAAATTTATTTTCTTAATTGAGACATTTGTCTCCGACACAACATCATTAAAATAAAAGCTTTTTAGGACATTAATAACTACAAAGTAGATCTATAGATATGTAATTTTAGTTGGAAAGGAATGAAAAAATAAATCATTTTGTAATTCTCCTCTGGAAAATAAATGAATATTCCATTCCTTCAAAGATTAATGAAAATTTTAAAATGTTTTATTAAGGTGATCAATTATTTTGTTAAAGTAATCAAATCAGAAGAAACCCTAACGGGCCTGTCCCACTTAGGCGACATTTTAGGCGACTGCAGGAGACTATGCGGTCGTCACATGGTCGCCACATGATCGCGGGTAGTTGCCGGGCAGTCGCCTTCATGGTCGTGAGGAGTTCCCGCATTCTGGGAACTAGTCGCGGACTCATTATGGTCGCCGCAAATATTTCAACATGTTGATAAAAATTAGCGGCGACCAGAATGAAGCTGCCATGGAGAGAAGCGAGAATTCTCATGCCGTAGGTGGGTCGCCAGGAGGTCCTAGTAGGTTGCCTGGAGGTTGAAGGTTCTCGTAGGTTGTAGCCGGTGCTGACCGGTGGATTTCATTGGCTCATTGGGAAAAAAACATAAGCAGTAGTTTTCAGTACCAAGGATAACCGACTGGTAATGTTAATGTCCGCCGAGCTTGCCTCCACTCTTTCTTCCCCCCTCTCTTAAAGGATTTACATGGCCATTCCCGTACACTGTGCTTTCGCCGTCTTAATTACAGCGCCAACCTTCCTGTTCATCGCGGTGTGTGGCTGTATCACCTTGACTTTACACCGTGTGAATTTCACTCAGACAGCGCTCCCCCCACTTGTCCTGTCCCCCGCCTGCATAACGGGCTGGTGAAGGAAGTCGCCGGCAGTCGCCTGCAAAATCGCCTAAGTGGGACAGGCCCATAAGAAGGGCACTTTCTGATCTGCAAAAGTTAAAATTCCTTTTTAAAATCACAATTCTGATGTAACATACATTCTCAATTAATAATATGTCTCCTCAAGATTGATGCCTATAAAGTCTTCCCATCTTTCATATTTTAACAAATAAATATTTATATTTTAGCAAGTGATCGTAAAACATAGGAGCAGAGTTAATCCATCCGGCCCATTGAGTCTGCTCTGCCATTCGATCATGGCTGATCTATTTTTCCTTCTTAACCCCATGCTCCTGCCTTCTCCCCATAATCTTTGGTACCTTTATTAATCAATAAGCTGCCAATCTCTGCTTTAAGTGTGAGATGTTGCACTTCTGGAGGTTAAATAAAAAAGGGAAAGTGTACAGTAAATGAGCAGGGCCCTAAAGAGCATTGATACAGGTAATGATCTTGGGGTTCAAGTCCATGAAAATAGCAGCACAGATAGAGTGATAAAGAGTCTGTTGGCAAGCTTGCCTTCATTAGTCAGGGCCTTGAGTATAAGAGTCAGGAAGTCATGTTGCAGCATTACAAAACTTTGGTTATGCTACATTTGAGGTATTGCGTACAGTTCTGGTCTCCCTGTTACGAGAAGGTTGTGGATGCCTTGGAGAGGGTGCAGAAGAGGTTTTTGAAATGCTGCATGAATTAGAAGATAATAGGTATAAGGCGTGACTGGACAAATGTTGGATATTTACACTAGTGTTCAGAGGCTGAGGGGAGACCGGATAGAAGTTTATAAAATTACACGAGGCATAGAAAGAATATACATTCATGATCTTTGTCCGAAGGTGGAAATGTCACATATTGTAGGTTTAAGGTCATTAGGGTGAAATTTTGAAGTAGATATGCTGAGCTGGTTTTATTTTCTACGTTGATTGTTGTAAGTGCCTGAAAAGTGTTGCCAGGGGTGCTGCAGATGGAAGCAGTTATGATTGTGAATTTTAAGAGGCATTTAAATAGACACATGATTATGCAGGCATGGCAGGATCACACACAAGCAGAATAGACTGGGTTAATTTGGCCTCATGTTTGACAAAGACATCATGGGCTTGCGACTGAATAACGTATTTTATTGTCACATTGGGTCTGTTCCGGTTTTGTACTGTATTATGAATGTACCTGGGGGCCTATGTTGATTTTGACTTTAGTTTTCAAAAGTGCAATCAGGATCTTGCAAAAAAAGGCAAATATCAAATACTTCATAATATTTCAAGATAATTTCTTGTTTTCCAACTAACATTAGAATTTTTTAAATGATGGGAATTCAATCTAGTTAAATCTTCAGTCAAAAAAAAAATCAACCTTATATTATATTATTATGACAGATAACTGGACAATGAATCACTCTCTGTGTCAGGCATGATACTGTACTTAGTTTTAATCACAGTTGATCCAAAACCATCTGATTGCTCATCTTATGTAACCGGGAACGTTCTATGTGCATAAGAAAGCACAGGAATTTTTAAGTTACAGGAACTGCAAATGAAATACCAAGACTTAATGATAGGGATTTCTGTACAGCACAGAAACAGGCTTTTCTGCTCAACTCATCCATGCCAACCAAGTTTCCTCCTGAACTAATTTGAATGCATTTTGCTCCCAGTATGTGTCCAAATATATTTTATAGACAATAGATAATAGATAATAGGTGCAGGAGTAGGCCATTCGGCCCTTCGAGCCAACACTGCCATTCAATGTGATCATGACTGATTATCCCCAATCAGTACCCCGTTCCTGCCTTCTCCCCATATCCCTGACTTCGCTATCTTTAAGAGCCCTATCTAGCTCTTTAGTTTGGTTCAGTTTAGAGATACAGCATGGAAACAGGCCCTTCGGCCCACCGAGTCCGCGCCGACCAGCGATCACCCTGTAAGCTAACACTATCCTACAAACGCTTGGGGCTATTTTAAGTGATGGTTGTACTGAGTGCACGTGGGCAAGCGTGTCACATGTCTTCCTTGAGTTATTGTCTAAAAGGGGCAATCTCAAAACTGGCTGTATTTCAATAGACAATAGACAATGCACAGAGTATTTTGCCCAGAGTAGGGGAATCGAGAACAAGAGTGCATAAGTTTAACTTGGGGAGAGGGGGAAAGATTTAATAGGAACCGGAGGGGTAACATTTTTACACAAATGGTGGTGGGTATATGGAATGAGCTGTTGGATGAGGTAGTTGAGGCAGGTACTATTGCAACGTTTAAGAAGCATTTAGACAGGGTATATGGATAGGGCAGGTTTAAAGGGATATGGGCCAAAC
The DNA here is from genome assembly GCF_010909765.2 of Amblyraja radiata. Lineage (NCBI taxonomy): Eukaryota > Metazoa > Chordata > Chondrichthyes > Rajiformes > Rajidae > Amblyraja > Amblyraja radiata. Next base: position 50,154,390 of record NC_045960.1, on the reverse strand, counting down.
GCAGGCGGTGAGACTAGTGTAGATGGGGCATGTTGGCCGGCGTGGGTATGTTGGGCTGAAGGGCCTGTTTCTGTGCTGTATGACTCTATGGCATGCAAGCTGTCCATTCAAACATCCCTCAGTAGACTTTTCTTCCATTTCCAAATAAACCACAGGTCCAACTCTGCTTTTTTTGTCGTTCTATACTTTGTCCAGTAGTGTAGAGGTTACCCGGATCAGTGACCCAGAGTAACTGTGCAGAGAATGAAGAACACTTCCTGATGTAGCAGTTGCAGAATTTAAATTCAGTTAATAATCCGGAGTTTAGAAAAAAAGTATCTTTTTTTTCAGATGAAAACTACTGGATTGTTGCAAAAACCCATGTGCTTCACTCATGTGACCGCGTGGATTTTCTCTGAGATCTTTCCCGCACTCCAAAGACGTACTGGCTTGGGGCATTAAGCATTATAATCATATATAATGCCACAACATTGTCTGCAGCTCATTCCATATACCCACAACCCACTGTGGAAAGAAATAAAAGTGGAAAGTAGACAAAAAAAATGCTGGAGAAACTCAGTGAGTGAGGCAGCAACTATAGAGAAAAGGAGAAGGCGACGTTTCGGGTCGAGACCCTTCATCAGTCTGAAGAAGGGTCTCGACCTGAAACGTCGCCTATTCCTTTTCTCCATAGATGCTGCCTCACCTGTTGAATTTCTCCAGCATTTTTTGATTTTTCCAGCATCTGCAGTTCCTTCTAAAAGTGGAAATGGGTTAATGGCAAAAAAATGTAATGTTGGAATTTGGTTATTTTATTTATTGAATGTGCAAAACTGTAGCCGCAGCGGTATATTTTTACAGTATGAGGAATATTAATTTATGATTTGCATTGAAGCATTAAAAAGCAATCAATTTCCTACTTTCAAGTTCCTGATATTAAACTTCAGATACATGTTTCAAGTTGGAACAAAGGAATTCTTGCAATGACATGGCTTGATTGGAATCATGTATTGTCTTTCCGCTGGGTGGTCAGCATGCAACAAAGGCCTTTAACTGTACCTTGGTACATGTGACAATAAACTAAATTAACTAGACTAAAGATGCTCGAACAGGCCCTCACGGGTGAGATGGATCTACTTCCATGTTTTGTACTATTATCAGTCTATATTGGAAGATGCCTTTAGAACGTAGAACATTACAACGCCCTTTGGCCCACATGATGCCGTCCATCTCTTACCTGCCTGCACATATTCCATACCCCTCCATATGTATATCCATATGCCTATCTAAGTCTCAAATGCCACTATTGCATCTGCAATATTATTATATTTATGGATAAACAGCATCCATACCGAGTTTCATCTTTAATTTCCAAAATAGTCACAAACTTTCACTTTTTCAAATGTTCCTATTTTTATGAAACAAAATTTAGGGACATTACCCTCTATTTTATTGTTTTCAAACCTAGCCTAAGTCAACCCTAAATTAACAACTTAGCTCTGAGCCTCTGAGTGACTATTATATTCTTCATAATGTTGCTTCAAACTCATCTCTTTTAAATCATTTTAAGTATTGTTATTGTTAAACTTCTTCACCGCTATCTAACCCCCAATTACAGGCAGAACTAAACAATATCACACAAATGTAAGTATTTTGTTACTTCTGCATGTTTAAATATTAGCATGTTGAGCTTTACAATGGAAAAGATGAGAAGCATTTATTCTTCAGATCTATTTATTCTTCAGATTGTTGACTTCCCTCACAGTGGGAACCATCGTGGGGGGGGATGTTTTTATGTTCTATGTTAAATTCTTATTTAATGTGGTCTTACTTTTATTGGTGTGCTGCAAAAGAACGAATTTCCCTGACCCTGAAAAGGGATTAATAAAGTATCTATCTATCTATCTATCTATCTATCTATCTATCTATCTATCTATCTATCTATCTATCTATCTATCTATCTATGTGCAATGCTCCTTTCGATGTTGCAAATATTAAATAATGCTGAAAATAATACAGAAAAATACTGAATATATTTGGTAGGTTAAACAGCAACCGTTGAGACAGCACGAGCCAATAATCCAGGCTACATGTTTATTGTTTATTTCCACACAGGTGTTGCCTGACCTGCTAAGTACTTCAGCATTCAGTTTTATTGAACTCTAAGATTCCATGTTATATCATCTGCAGCAGTAAACCAGGAGAGCAAGTGGAATGACAGGTTAATGGGAGGATGATTTGGTATAAATTACCCATTCTTCCACCTCCATAGTCCCGAAGTGGACTGAACAACGGCTACTTCAAAAGTAGTGTATTTGCGTGTTCCCCTCGCAGTGAAACACCATTCTAACAAAATATATCCCTTCCCTTCATCCTCACCATGACTAATACTGGTACACTCCACCCAAAAGATTTTGGGAATATCTTTACAAGCAGGACTACGGTGGCTCATGACTCCTGCCAAAACTCTCAAGGACAATTAAGAATGAACTAATAACAGTCAACAATACCATACCAATAAAAGTGAACAATTCATTAAACGTGCCTTCTCGTTGTAATGCAAACCAATTGGTGAAATTTCCCCTTCTCATTCCCCATACAATACAATCTTTTCTTACTTTCAACTCAATTTACTCAATTCCTTTTTTGAAATCAAAAATATTACTTTGGAATGTAACCACCATGTCTTCGTGCAAAACAAATGCTTGTTGCTAATTAATTCATTTTATAATGAAGTGATTCTATTTTTCTAGGCATGTACAAAAGTCAATTTGCACACAACAGCTGTGTTCCCAAATCCAGTTGGACCCTGAGTTTTAACCTGTTCTACCACATGAGTGTTACAATTAAGATTCACAACATGCTTCAAACCTGCAATGATATGTGCACCTGCATATAGTAATTGTAATGCTTTGCTTGTTGGGAAGAATTGGCTCACAATTATTTAAACTGGGGAAGTAAAATCTATGATGGAGAAAAATGTGTATACCTGAAAAATAGCAAAGCTATGCTTCAATTTCCAGCTACTTTAAAGTTAAGGTGCATTTTAGGTAAGCATAATTTAGGTTGCTATCGCAGGCACTGGCGTCCCAAAATTCTGCTTCTTTGTATATTAATATTAGTGGCAGCCAATGTTGTTCCCATATTTAAGATGGACAGTAGCAAAAGGCCAGGAAATTATAGGTTTGTGATTCTATATGGTAGAGAAATTATTGGACAAAATTCTTAGGGTTAAGACTTACGATCACTTGACAAAACAGGACCAGATAAGGGGGAATTAGCACGGCTTTGTGCATGGGAAATCCTGTCTAACAAATCCGATTGAGGTTTTCGAAGAATTTAAAGAAAAAAGATGAAGGTTAGGTAGACATGGTATACATAGACATGCAAGACTTTTCACGTTCCAAGATGGTGGGCTGGTCCAGTATGTTAAGACTCAGAAGATCAAAGGATGCTTCGACAAACTGGAACAAGAATTGGCTTAGTGACAGGATACAACAGTTGGTTTCTCTGAAGGAAGTCTTCAACCAGTAGTGTCCTACGGGGATCAGTGCAGGGACCTTTAATGCTTGTCATATACAAATGACTTGGATGTAAATTTCTGATGTCTGATAAGCAGGTTTGCTGATGACACTTTGTTGAAGTAGTAGATAACGAACGTGGTCGCAGAAGGATACAGTAGAGCTAATAGGACTTGATGTTTCAATCCCTGTAATAAGTTGGCACTCTTGCTATTTGCAGTGAGAACATTGGTAGCAAATGTTACTTAATCCGGACCGATGTGAGGTAATGCACTGTGGATCAACTAATACTGGCTGGTCAGATACTGTAACTGTCAAGGACCTTAGAAGTGTTGATGTGCAGTGGGGTACATGTTTACAGCTCCCTACAAATGGTGACACAGGTGGGTAAGGTAGTGAAAAAGGCATTTGCTTGCTTGCCTTCGTTGGCAATGGTATTGAGCAAAAGAGTCGTGGCATCATGTTACAGCATTTAATTAAACCACAATTAGAATATTGTATTGTTCCAATCACCAGACTATAGAAAACATGTGCTAGAAAGAGGTAGAGCTTGAAAAAGTGCAGAAGAGATTCACCAGGATGTCTGGAACGGAACGCATTCGTTAAAAGGAAAGATTGATATCGCTGGGATTGTTTTCAGTGGAATGCAGAAGGCTGTGGGCTGATTTTATAAAGGTTTATAAAATTATGAGGGGCATAGAAAGGGTAGATGGCCAGTCCTATTCGAAGGATAGGTAGGGATCTAAATCTAGAGGACAAAGGTTTAGACAAGAGGTGGAAAGTTTTAAAGGTTGTCTGAATTTTTATTTAAAGACATAGGGTAGTGGATATATGGAACAAGCTAACAAAGGAGGTGGCAGAAGTAGGTACAATCACTGATTTAAAAAACACTTGGATAGGTATGTGAAAGGAATAGAGGCAAATGGGCCAAATGCTGGAAAATGGGTTAAGGATAAATAGGCAGCTTGGTCAGCAAGGACAAATCAGGCAGGCTGAGATGATTTATTGCGTGAGGACTAGAATATAAAAACAGAGATATAATGCTGAGGCTTCATAAGGCACTGGTCAGACTGCATTTGGAGTAATAAGGAGTTTTGGGCTCCATATCTGAGGAAAGATGTGCTTGCGTTGGAGAGGGTCCAGAGGAGGTTTACGAGAATGATCCCAAGAATGATTAGGTTAACATATGCTAGCGTTTGACGGCACTGGGCCTGTACTTGCTAGAGTTTAGAAAGATGGGGGGGAGACACCACATTGAAACTTACAGAATAGTGAAATGCTTGGATGGAGTAGATGTGGATAGGATGTTTCCACTAGTAGGGAGAGTTGAGGTCCTGAGCCCATAGCCATGGAATTAAATGGATGTACCATTAAAAAAGAGTTATGAGGATAAATTTATTTAGTCGGAGGATGGTGAATCTGTGGAATTATTTGCCACAGAAGGCTGTGGAGGCCAAGTCAATGGATATTTCCAAAGCGGTGATTGACAGATTCTTGATTCGTACGGGTGTCCGGGTCTATGGGGAGAAGGCAGGAGGGCCGAATGACCTAATTCTGCTTCTCTAGCTTATAAACTGACGAGGTGCTTGTTTCTGTGCAGTATGACTCTATCACAAGGATAGCAGTAACATCTTGACCATTTCTGATATTTGTTAGCAGTGATCCAATATGGAATTGAGGCATTCGCTGATCCACACTGATGGTATTTATGTTTAACCCAGTGTAGATGGCTGTTATTCATCCTATGACAGCCTAGTTAGAGATCAATATACAGAACAAATTTACAGTTTAGTCTTGTGCTGGCAGCAGCTGAGGAAAGGAGGAAAAGTTGGCCCAGGTTAGATGGGGTGCAAGAAGTTGATTTTTTTAATTTTTTAAATGATTACAGTTTAAGAGTACATTTTAAATAATTTGCCATAATGCCTTGCATTGCATATAGGTCTAAGTATAGCAATGGGATAAGAATTAAGATGCAGAAATGGGGGTTAAAGGGGACATAAATCCTCAGGTTCACATTTTGTTAGATCAACGAGAGAGGCGAGATGAATTTTTAAAAATAAATGCCATTGTAAATCAGTTATATTGATTGTGCAGGAAACAGGCTATTTCCATAATATATTTTTGCATCATGAAAGAACTTTCCATCACATAGTTTCAATTTATGTGTTATGTTCTTCCCTCACAAAGAGGGTGAACTGTGCAGAATAATCCTTCCTGTAATGATTCTACCATTCTCAAAAACTATTAAAGTAACATTCACAGACAATTTGAACGATCACATTCTCTATCTGGACCTAACCTGTGATAAATTGGAACTGACCTCGAGTTCCTCTCATGTTTTTCTCAGGTCAAAGCTATTACCTCAACCAGAATTATCCAAAGCAACATCCAGAATTGAACAATATGTGGTGTTAATATAAGTTACATGGAGTACAATAGTGAAAAAAATTTGTAATGACTGGATTTAATTTCCTCAAAATGGGTCATCCTTGCCATTTCAGTGTTTTAATAGAGTTTAGCTGGCCTGAAAATTACACAGGTTCCCAGAAAATATGCACATTGGAAACTATTGTAATCAAATAATCACAAAAACCTTTATCAAATACAAAGGTGCAGTTAACATCTCCAACAGCAGGATAAATCAGTGCATGAGAGTAGAATCATTTCTAATGAATCTTGTACTCTGCTTCAAGATAAGAATACCAAACCATACCATACATTTTCACCTGCGTCTTAGCAGACTCCAGTACGTGGGATTATAAAACGTTAATCATTTCACTATTTCTGAAAATGGATTCCAAGGTTAGAGTATCCTTCAGACTTGTTTTTGATGCTTCATTTCTTTCCCTTCTTTTCTTGAAGCCTTGCACCTCACTTGCATGTCTTAATTTCTTGCCATCAAAGCTGGATTAATTGCCGAGTCCTGAAATATTCCACCTCAATTTGAAGATTATCATAAAGGTGAAATATGGGTCAAGCAGCCAGAAAGTCTGTGACAGTCAAGCAGTAGTACTTACTCTCTATCTATCATGGGAAAAGGGGGAAATTAAAAAAAAGAACTGCTCTACAAATGAGAACACATTATTCATGAACTATAGATAATTAGCATCTATTTTTGTCTGTGGATCTCAAAAATGGCAAAACAGCACATGCGAACATCTGGAGTACAAACGGCACCATACACCACATTGCCGAGGATGTTAGAGTGCATACAGTGATAATGGTGGATATGTAAAGATTAGGAAGATTGTGATGTCAATCACCATCTAAAGCTGAATTCAATGCCAGTAATGAAAACTAGAGCTCATTTCTGCAGCTTTTGTTCTCTCAAACACAGCTGAATACATAAGCAGTAGGAAGTGTGTTCAGTCCCTCTGCTTTACTACTTCTTAAAGTGGCCATTACTTGGGAGCATAGAACATGATTTCTTAGACTCTCCACCATTTGAAAGCTCATCACTGATATATATATCGGATCGCACATAAGTGGCCGTGTCCTTTATTCTATGATATGTTTTACTTAATGGAAATCTGTTTCAAAATTAGTTGACATGACATCTTATAATTGACTATCTCCAGATGCATAAGGGAGGGAGATCACGGATGGTTTCTGTACAAAGATAAACCAGCAGGCAGAGCGAGCATGTGGCTGTGCTTGGATCACAGGCTTCTCAAGTCCTGGCAACATCCTCAGAAATCTTCTCTGCATCCTTTCCAGCTTAATTGCATCTTTCCTAAAGCAGGGTGACCAAAACGGAAAACAATACTTGTACAACTATCACATCCCAACTTCTGTACTTAATTCCCTAACTGATGAATGCCAGCGTGCCAGATGTTAGTGCAAAACACACTTAGAAGATGTGATTCGTACTGCTCTGTTCTCAAAGTAGGGTTAATGTTGTGTGGTTTTGTTTCTGTGCATTGGAATCGCAATAGAAGACCATGGTGCAACCAGTCAGGATACAGTACATGTGTTGAAGTTGTTAGCATTCAGGGACATACATCATTCTTCACGATTGCATGTGTGGTCCCTGGGTTAAAATCTGAGATGTTAACTCCATGGAATTTGAAGGAGCCAACTCTCTCCACCACTGATCCATCAATGAAAACAGGCGCGGGGTCCCCTGACTTTCTGAAATCAGTGATTAGTTCTTTAGTGTTGTTGACATTGAGCAAGAGGTAGTAGTTGCGGCTCCACTCAACCAGGTGCTCAATCTCTTGTACTTTGATTCATCATCACCTATGATTAGGCCAACAACATTATTTAAGGAATTTCTGGATGTACTTAAATTGTTAAGACATAGAAAACCACAGATGAAACACTGGTAAATGAGTATAGATCAGTACTTGATCATTGACGTGGAATGACAAATTGCTGTGACTTGACATTGCATAATGTATGTGTGCTTGGTCTGTTCTGAGCCTTTAATAAAATCTCTTGGACAGAAAGTAGATTGATTCCTTTAGAAACATAGAAAATAGGTGCAGGAGGAGACCATTCGGCCCTTCGAGCCAGCACTGCCATTCATTGTGATCATGGCTGATCATCCCCAATATAGAAACATAGATTTCTATAGATTTAGTTTCAAGTGTGCCTATAGGTATTGTATTCAGGATTTTTAACAAACTGCCCTAGAACTTTCTAGAAACAATGTTGCAGCTCAGAATATGTATTTATATTATAGTTAAAAGAAAGAACATATACTATAGAACAGTAAAGGGCCTGTCCCACTTACGTGACCTTGGCACGCAAATTACGCAACCTCGTGGTCGTGTTGAGCCACGACGGTCCCGCGAAAGTCGGGCACGATTTCATGCATCCGCACAGCCGCCTGAAACGCGTGATGTCATTTGAAGATGGACACAAAATGCAGGAGTAACTCAGCGGGACCGGCAGCATCTCTGGAGAGAAGCAATGGGTGACGTTTTGTGTCGAGACTCTTCTTCAGTCTGAAAAGAAGGGTCTTGACCCGAAACATACTCCAGCATTTTGTGTCTATCTTCAATTTTCTTGGCCCCGCTCTGGAAGTAGAAGTGGGGGCGGATCCGGATCCGCAACGGCCGTGAGCCCCAGGCTGAGTTAAACGATCGTTTGCCTGCTTCTGCTGCTCTAGGAGGTGAGACGTTGCGTCGCACCAGGGTCTTGGGCCTGTCCCACTTTGCCCCACTAACGCGACTTTTCAGCGACTGCCTTCGACCTTCAGTTCCACGACAGGCCGTTGGCACTCCAAGATTTTGTTCACTGCAAACATTTCGGAGCCCCGCGTGATGTCGCGCACAACTACATACCCCTCCGCACTTCTAAGTGGGACCGGCCCCGCACGGCCATACGATGCCCGTGTGCCTCAACGCGACCACGAGGTCATGTAATTTGCGTGCCAAGGACACGTAAGTGGGACAGGCCTTTAAGGCACAAGAACTGGCCCTTAGGCCCATAATACCTGTGCTGAACATGATGCCACGATGATCACTTATCTACCTGCACATAATCCATGTACCTATCCAAATGTTCCCTAAATGCCACTATCCTATCTGCTTCAACCACCACCCACAGCAGCATGTTCCTGGCTTTCACCGCCCTTTGTACAAAAAACTCGGCCCGCACATCTCCTTTAAACTTTGCTCCTCTCACCTTAAGGCTATGCCCTGCAGTATTTGCTTTTTTTCCACCCTAGGAAAATGGTTCTTAAGGGCCTGCCCCACTAACGCAACTTTTCAGCGACTGCCTTCGACCTTCAAGCTCGAGGGCACTCGCCTGAAAAACGTCGAGCTGGATCGACCGTCAGCGATGAAACCACGAGCCGGATTGACCGTCTGCACACACGCATACACACACGCACACACGCACACACACGCACACGCACGCATACACACACACGCGAACACATTGCAAAGGCAGGGGCCAGGGAAAGTGGGGAAGAGCTGTCTGAAAGCGCGGAGAGGGAGGGGGGTGAGAGGGGGGTGAGAGGGGGGAGAGACGGGGGGAGAGATGGGGGGAGTGACGGGGGGAGTGATGGGGAGGCAGAAGGGGGGGCAGAAGGAGTGGAGACACCTTTAAGAAGCCAGACAACTTTTGATAAAGTTTAGTGGGCATTTAACATTACCGATCGGTTTACTCACTTTTTTTTCTCAACGAACTTTACCTTTGACTACCTTCGATTATCTTCGATTGCCTTCGATTACCTACGAATAACATACCAACCTACTATGACCTAACTCGACAAAACCTCTAGTAAAAAAATATCGATTTTTTCCCATGGCGACCTTTTTTTACTCGCGGGCATTTTACAGCATGTTGAAAAAAATGCCGTGGCCTAGCTGAGGCCTCAAGTACGCGGGACTACTCTCGAGCATGAAGGAGAAATACAAAGACCTCCTAGGACCTTGTGTCGACCATGCTGCGATTATGAGTCGCGGGCAAACTCTTCTAAAGTCGCGAATTAGGTCGCCGCAGTGGGACAGGCCCTTTACTGTCCACCGTATCTATGCCTCTCATACTTTAATATACTTCTATCAGCTCTCCCCACAACCTCCAG